>NC_046666.1:22105884-22137116 GCF_010883055.1 Belonocnema kinseyi
GAATTATTATATAATTATATAATAATTATAAAAATTATTAATAATTAAATTAGTAAGAATTTACACTTTCTTTTAAATTTGTTGATATATGTTAAAATTCAGAATTATTTTAAAAATAAATTTAAAACTTCTGAATATTATTTTACACATTTTATAATTTTTTTCACTTTTGCTTTACTTTTCAATTGTTCATTCTTAAAAATAACTTCTATACTATGCATGTATCTTTTTGTTGGCTATTAGATAAAATGCTATCACGAGGCACAATAAAAAATAATCTTTCCATTAAACAAGATAATGACTACTATAAATGTTGAAGTTTTTTAAAAAGAATATTTATTAGTTAGACTCTTTCGAACAGTCTCATAAGTAGGTTTTTATTATTTCCAGAAAATGATGACTCTGATAGGTATAATTTGTTTCACTTTTGTGATTCCCACAAATCCTATTAGTAAGTATAATAATAGCAACAATTTAAAGGTTCTTTTCCAATTATAGTACAAGTATTTCCTTTTCTTTATTAATCACAGAAATTTTTTAATTACTAGTAAACTTCTACTCATTCAATTAGAGAAAGTGATCGAAAATTACCAATTCAATTTCTAAATGGCTAATCACTATGAAATCCAGAATTTTGGAACTGTATTCGCGACAATCTGTATTGTATTCTTATAGGGATTTCCAATATTTATTTAAGATAGTCGGGAATTCCAAGATTTCCGAGAGTTACGAGATTTTCGAGAGTTTCGAGATTTCCGAAAAATCCGAGATTTCCGAGACTTCCGAGATTTCCGAGATTTCGGGCGCTACTAGCGATGACTCTGATAGGTATTATTTGTTTCACTTTTGTGATTCCCACAAATTCTTTTAGTAAGTATAATAATATCAACAATTTAAAGGTTCTTTTCCAATTATAGTACGTTTATTTCCTTCTCTTCATTAATCACAAAATTTTTTTAATTACTAGTAAACTTCTACTTATTTAATTAGAGAAAGTGATAGAAAATTACCAATTCGATTTCTAAAGGGCTAATCACTACGAAATCCGGAAACTTAAAACTGCATTTGCGACAATCTGTATTGAATTCTTATAGGGATTTCCAATATTTAGTTAAGATGGCCGCGAGTTCCAATATTTCCGAGAGTTACGAGATTTCCGAGAGTTTCGAGATTTCCGAGAAATCCGAGATTTCCGAGAGTTCCGAGATTTCCGGCGCTACTAGCAATCCGAACTCACCTAAGATTTTGTAGACTCGGCTAATATCGGCGTTTTTCGGATTTAGTCGGCTGGTTGTTCTTCTTCTAGAACTGGGTGTCCGATTGGCTGAAGTTTTCCAAGATTTCTACACGAATTTAAAAATTTAAGAATCTATTTGAAGAAAACTGGTTATTTATTGAAAATATATAAATGTATTTAAAACTTTAAATATTAAAAAGAGACAGGTTCTAGAAATGTGATACGTAGTACACAGAATAGTTTAATGCAAAAAGTCAATTTCAAGGCATTTTTAAATTTATTTTAAACAATAACAAGCAGATTTCAGGTTCGTAATTAGGCCAAGGCACATCCGCCAAAGAATTTTATTGACATAATTTATTTCTTCAGAATGAGGAACGTTTCCTAATCAGTTTTTTTCTTGTTTGTGAACAAAAAACTACGATCTAATAAATTAAGGTGATAACTAATACAATAAATAATTTCGTATTCATAATTTCAGTCGTGAACCTAGTTTTTGTTAACTTAATAATTTTTCACTAAGAATAGTAATGAGAAAGTTACTTTTGTAAATAAGTAACATATAAGTAAGCTTTCGTCCATAGACTTTGCTACATATTTTAAGCTATTTTTGGCAGCCCCGTCTCACCGCTCCCCTTGATGCAAAAAAGTTACATTTTTAGTTTAAAAATTAATTCTTTCCCAAAATAAACTATTTTTTAATGAAATAGTTTTAAAGAAAAGAGATAAATTTTCAACAAAAATGATAAATGATCGAAGAAATAAATTTCCAGATAGTGTTCAACCCAAAAAATGACTTTTTAACTGGGAAAGTGCATTTATCACAAAAGGTAATCATTAATATTTCGCCAAGTGGATTAATCTATATCCTAGAATATAAATTTTTAGCCTCGTGGTACAAATTTGACCTAGTGCATTATCAACAAAATAATAACATTTTCAACAAAATGCAAAAATATGATAGTAGACTTTTCAAACAAAAGAAAATTATTTTTTTTTATAGTTTTTATTGTGTTATTATTTGCTTTTTAAATTTTATTTTATTTTTCGAATCTAGAGAAACACTATCACATTTGAAAAAAATTAATTATTTTCTTAACCACAAACATTAAAGCCTAATATAAGAAAAATAAAATTTTCCTTATTTCTGGAATTCAAAATGTTCTAGAATTTAAATAAACACTCTTAGGAAGAGAAAAAATTCGTTTCGGATTAGAATACATTTTTTAAAATTAAATGTTCTAACTGAAAATGTATCGTTTACACTTGAAGAATTATCTCTTTGTCTAAAACTCTCATTATTATCATTTAAAACTTTATATTTTCTAGTTAGAAATTTTATTATTTGGTCAAAAATAACTTTTATGGTAAAAATTCAACTGCTTCATGAAAATTTTTCTTTTTATTTGAACTATTAAAAACATGATTGATTTTTTTTCACCTTTTGTTTTTGGTTTAATATAACTGTTCGTGATTTCAAATTAAAACATTTTTGGGTCAAAATATCAACTGTCAAAATTTTCGTTGAGAATTAATTTGCTATTCTATTTTTAGAAAATTTATCTCTTTTAGTGGAAAATACAACTGCTTGGTTGAAAATTTAACGTATTTCTTCAAAATGAGCTTTTTTATATTAAAAATAAATTTTTCAAATGAAAATTTGAACAATTTATTCAGGGTTTAATATTTATATATGTAAGTTAAAGATTCAACCATTTAATAAAAAAGTGTTCTTTGTTATTAGAAAATTAATTGTAGTAGTTCAAGGTTCTTTCTTTTCATTAAAAATTAATCTATAGCTTACAAATATATTTTGTTGATTAATGATTGATCATTTTGGATGGAAATTCGATTCGCTATTTACAAATGAAACTTTTTGTTCAATTTTTGTTTGTTTGTTGAAGACTCTTTTTTCACACTGCAAACTTTACCGTCCTATTTTTTATAGATTTTCTTTTCTACATAAAAATTTATCTTTTTTTGCAAATATTTAACTATTTGATTGAAAAAACAACTACTTTGTTCGAAGAAGGAACTCCTTTGCTATATATGTATTTTTTTGTTAAAAATGTAACTGTTTTTTTCTAAATTTTGTTTTGTAGTTGTTGTAAATTAATTTTTCAACAAAAAATTAAAATCCAATACATCTTTTTTTTAATTCAACTGTTTGTTTGAAAATTTACATTTCCTAGTCCAAAGTTGATGAACTAATTGATTTAAAAACTAATCTAGTTTGTTTAAGATTCAATTATTACATTCAAAAACAATTAATTGAAATTAATTTTTTTTGAAGGTCCACCGTTTAAGTTCGAAATTAAAACAGTCATTAAGAAACTTTTGTGTTAAACATTAATTATTTTCAAGTTGAAAATTCAACAGTTTGAAAGAAAACTCGTCTATTTGGCGTGAAAATGTAATATTCGGGTAGAAATTTAAAGTGTTGGGCTGAAAAATAAATTTTTTATTTAGAATTTGTTTTATTGTTTGAAAATTAATTTTCGTATCTGAAAATGTAGGTGTTTTATTTTTTGATGAAAATTTTACCTTGATAAGTTAAAAATTCAAGTATTTTGTAGAAAATTGAAGTATTTTGTTGAAAATTTGTGTATTTGTGTAGACAATCAATTTTATTTGTTAAAAATTCTATGTATTGGCTGAGAATCAATCTATCCTCTTCAGAAATTTTAATTTTTAATTGAATCCGTCTCGAATTTTTTTTCAAATTAGGTTTTGAAACTGCGTATTAAATGATTTCCTTTCTGGATGTAAATGGATCTTTTTCACTCGAAAATCTCTCTTCTTTTTGAATAATTAATCTTTTCTGACTGAAAATTAACTTACATTTTAAAAATTCTCCTTCGTGGCTTTAAAAATAAACTGTTCTTTACAAAATTCAGATTCTTAGCTTCAACACTTAACTGGTTGTTTAAAATTTGTTTATTTGGATAAAATAATTTCTTGTTGCGAATTCATTAATTTGGTGAAAAACTCACCTTCTTTGATCAATTCAGCTAGATGACAATTTATGCCTTTGTTTATGTTGAAAATCAGTTCCTTTAACGAAATATTTAATTATATCGCATTTTTTTATAACTTATCTTTGTTAGTTGAAAAATTTCGTTTATCGTTCTGTTGAAAATTCATCTGTTAGCGAACGAAAATTCTAAAATACAGCAATAAATAAAGAAGTAACGATTGATACGTTTTTTGATAAAAGAGCCAAGAAAATGTTACATCTTGAATCGGTAACGATAATGATAACTTGTTACTTTTCCAAAATAACTTAACCATAAGTAATAATTATTTTAGAATTACGTTGGAGTCAAGGAAGTTCCAAAGTTCACCCTAGTGTCAATGAAATTATACTTCATCTGGTCGAAGATCCAAATAATCCAGGTGAAGTTCTAAAGGTGCGGCCAGGAATGCACAATGCAGCATTAGATGCAAAGCGCGAGTACATAATTGGGATAATCGGTGAAGATGAAAAATTGTATCCATTCATGGTTCCTGTTCCAAATGACATGAGTGAAAAGAGTACTTTTAGAAGAGCCAAAATACAATTTCGCTACAACAATACCGGTGAAGTTGTACTCACTCCGGACCATGATGATGTAAATGTTTTATTTTTCCAGCCCTTCGAGGCAAAAGATAGGACCATTCGCGTCGATATATTAGGATAGTTTAAACTAAATGTATACAGTTCAATGAACCCGTTTTTTAAATAAAAAACAAAGCCTCGATTTTTGTCAAATTTAAATAAGGTCCAGCAGCGCTTGAGAAGGGGTGCGCAGATTCGACATCTTTCACTTATGCGCAGGATGAAAGTGGAAGCGCCGAGTGCGCTATGATAGCCAGGCGTACTACGGCGCTTGCATCAAGCAAAGCCTTGTTATTGGTGAAGAGGAGAAATTATAGAAAATAGCTTATGACTCTCCTCCCACTACCAATGAGATCCTCCTCTTCGCGCATGTGGAGTGTTACTCTAGGCCTACGTTCGGAGTACTGTTTGGCGACGCGTAACCTATAATTAAAGACGAACGTGAATGTAAACGTAAATTACATAAAAATATAACAAACAATGTCATTGAAAATCACTTGAATTTTGTTCGAATAAATTATCTTTATCCGCGAATACGATCCAAGGTTGTTTTATACAATTAAAATAATTATTTATTTATTTTTAAATAAATAGTTTAATAAGTTCAAAATATCAGGGGTATCATATCCTATATTTCTTCATCAATAATCAGCTCACCTCCACTAAGCCTGGAACTTCATAGGGCTGTAGCTAGATCGTAACGAGTATTAAACAACCGAAGTCATCAACCGTAATTAACTCAATTATGAGGACATAAGCCAGGTGGATCTATGAGATAGAAACGTTCCTCTGGAATTAGGGACATGACAATTGTGGTCAGACTGGATCAGCCCAGCTTTTCAGTCGGAGCAGGTCTCTCGCACTATCTCGCACGGAGTAACCGTATTCCGCCGAAGAATCTTGACTTGGCGGTTGCAGAATGCCGAATCATTTTCACATGTGGCAATAAGAAGTGAGTTGAGAATTTTTCTGGCTCTTGTAGAGAAAGAGAGGAGATAGAGAAAAGTAGAGGTTCTCTTAGAGGCTCTGAAATCTTGTAGTCATAGGTTGATCACAAAATAGCAGAAGCAGCCAATGGTTTTCTTGAAAACATGATTAGGGAAGCGTATTTGACGATCTAATCTGCGGGAACCGTTCACTTCTTCATTGCAAAATTTATGTTTTATCTAGCCGATACTTGCGTACTAGACACGTACTTTTTCGAAAAGTTTGGGATAGTCATGTACTTGAGAAGCTGACAGTTATGGTTGGTTGACGAGCTTATTATACAATTTGGGTTTGTTTAAGAAAGTAAGGTAAGAGTGTAAGTGAATTACGTTCATTTTAGAAAAGGACAATGTCCGGCTAGACCAGTTCTTACAAATGGTAATCCTGCTTTAACCAAATAATTCAAACAATATGGCAAAGGAACCTGCAAATGTCAGTAGAGCTTTGTAACGCCTTGGTGGAGAGAGCTAATGACCTTATGAACCTGGGTATTATCAAACCTTCTGATAGCCAGTAGAGTAATTCAGTCGTAAAGTGAACAAAGTATTAACAAAAGATTTATATATGACACCATTCATAACTGAAAGATGAGAAAGGTTAAATGCAGCCTCATACATATCTGTCATCGATTTCAATAAAGCTTATCAACATATCTCATTCAGAAACAATATTAAATCAAGTACATAATTCTTCCTACAGGGCATGGAATTCCACAATCACAAATTGTGTACCATTCAGCCTTACCGTACAGCCGGTGATATTTTAAAGTTTGCTCGATACAGCCGTGTCTATTTGCCTACCTGAACAACAAATGGCACTTCTATTAGCCGAAAATTCAATTATTACGATTTGAAGTAGACTAGAATGGTTTACTCGCAGACAAGTATAAGGTCAGTCCGATCTTGGTCTGCACACATCCTAATACCCTTAAGCAGGTGCTTCGCTTCGATGATTCCACGTATAAGTATCGCAAATTGATCATCGACTTCCTAAAGATCTGTGAATCACTTACTCGTCTAACTAAGAAGGACGCACATTTAGCGTAGGGGGATGAGCAGCAGCAGCAAAAGCTTTGAAAGCTTGGCGTATTCAGACTGTAACCTCCCATTTTGTGCCCAAACACGTACAAGTGGGTTCAGTCTAGGAGCTGTCGTTAAGCAAATTTAGAACAGCCATGATCCCATGTCCCGCCTGCTAGCCGCTAATCCTTGACGCAAATTAGGATTAAGCGAGAATGCTGATCAATCTGCGTCTCATCAAATTAGAAAATCTACGCTAAATCAGTCAAAGACTCTGATTAATCATGAAGCGCCAGCTCCGGAATAATTTATATTATATTTATTCCAACACTGATTACTTTGGTACTGTTTTTTACAATTTCGGCCTAGCGAATTGGTCAATCAGGCTGGACACTAGAGCTTAGGTTCGAGAAGGCTGGAAAGAGCTAAAACATGCACTTTAAAGCAAAATGACCTAGATTCGCATCTGGCAAATCATTCCAGGAAGCGGTTTTTAATACTTTCTCGATAATTATTTCACCATCTCGTTATTTCTTACGACTTTTAGTAGATGATCTCTTCTATTTGCGTTGTTATAAAGACATTGAGAGTAGGAAGATGGTGCCTGCTTTGACGGCTAAGGATCTAGGAACGTGGAGATTGTCTCACCTGTAGAGCTGTCGATGATGATTAAGGCACTATGAAGCTGAGTTGCATTAGCAACATAGATCTTTAGCTCATCCATGTGAAATACCTAAGTGATCTTATGGTTGCGATGATTAGTCTTGTCCTGGAGGTACCTTGGAGAATTGCGTCTCCCTAAAAGATGCTTTTCGGAAAGGTTATGCTGTTCGTGATGGCACTATAATTTTCAGATTCGATAGTGAATCTGGAATCCTAAAGTAGCATTAATCTATCTATTAATGTCGCAGGTGCATCGACTTTTTTTCATCCAAATTATATTAGCGCCCTGAATTCTAGGGCAATCGGCACTGTTTGTCGACCCATTGTCGGATGCCCAGTCTTTTTTGATCGCTTTAAAACGCACCTAAAATTAGGATCTGTGATGTACAGTTGTTCCCAAAAGCAGATAGGCAAAAAACTGATGTTTTAACCGTTTGAACGTAATTGTACTTTTACCGGAAAACAATTCTTTCAGTGATCAATTTTTTAAGAAATTCGGATTAAAAAATCGGCCGTCTAAGTGGGAACATTCTCAACGCCCGACTCGCTTCGCTCACAAGTTTGAGCGCACCTACGGCACGCAACTTTTGGTTCTCGCGCTTCGCGTTCGATGAAGTATTTATCTCGAGCTTGGCGCTCGATTATATATTTACCTGACGCTACGCGCTCGGTATTTATACTTTCGCACATTCTTGCGCAAACATTTAAAAATTAAGACTCAAAACATCCACCGGTGTAATTTTGTGATTGTGAATTCTATTTTGTTAAAAGCGCTTAGCTCTAAAGCTTGAGTGTACCTACGACACGCGACTGATGGCCAACTGATGAATCAACAACAACGGATCGACGAATGTAATTTTGTGATTGTCAACTCTCTTACGTTAAAGCTCTTTTGGCTATAATCGAAAAATGATTAATAATAAATTTATAGATGTTATAAGGCGAACAACTTATGTCTGTTAATTTTAGTTTGTACTCATGTCGTTTTCTCAAACAAGCTTGATATTTTTATTTTGAATGTTATTTTTTACGAATAAAGCAAAGACTGTGCGTTCTATCGAAAAGTTATTTATTACGAATTTGTATGTCTTTCCAAGGTGCGCAATTTTAGCTTATTCAATTTGTTCGTATCTTGCATAGTTTGACCAAAAAATAAAATTTTTGGAGTTTTCAATATTTTTGGTACGATCAAATTTGAAATTTTTAACTTTTTGGCTGAATTAAAAATGTTCTTATTATAATCCTTTAGGTCTTTCAAAAATCAACATTTTTATTTTCTTGACCTTTTTTATATCATGCGTTGTTTAGCTTGAAATGTTAATTTTAGTTGTTTTTTTTATTTTGAAAATGCTCGAACTCTGATAATTTTTTTTCATTGAAAGAAATAATAGTGATCATATGTCTGAGTTTATGAGTACTGTGAAGAACCGTGCATAGAATTTTGTAATCTTAATAAAATATAGTTTCAAAAATTGTTGGTACGATCAAGTTTCGAATTTTAAAATTTCAACCAAATTAAAAAAGTTGTTTCAATAATCTTGTAGGGCTTTCAAAAATCAACGTTTTTCCTATCCTGACTTTTTTTTATATCCTGCGTTTTTGGCTGGAAATGTTCATTTTGGTTTTTTATTTTTTACTTTGAAAATGCTCTAACTCTGATCATTTTCTTTCCATAAAAAAAGTCAAATTGATCAATTTTTTGAGCTTCTGAGTACTATGACTAACCGTAGATAGAATTTTAAAATCTTGGAAAAATGTGGTTTCGAAAATTTTGAAACTGCGCTCACTTTTTGAAGTTTGATCCAAAATAACTTGTTCTTTCTTTTCATGCCTTAAAAAAGTGTGCCAAAGCAGAATCAAATCTGATCAATTTTTCGAAAGTTATCGTGCCTGCAGAATACAGACTACAGACAGAGAAACAGACAGACGGGCAGAGAACTTAATCTGAAAGTATAAGGCGACATAAAAATTTAGGAAATTTATATAAGATAAAACTCAAATTTGAAATCCTATTGTTTCTATTGCAATGTGAAAAAAAAGCTTCTCATAAAAAAGAAAAAAAACTTTTCCTTTCTCAAACAAAAATAAAAAAGAGAAAAGAAACATGAGAAGACAATTAAAAAAATACTTAAATAAAAAAAGGATTTGGTTAGTTGCCTTTTCGCTTTTCTTTCCTCCGTTTTATTTTTGTTCCGAAGGGAAAGAAATTTTTTATTTCTTAGGCGACATTTGTTTTTTATTTTTCAGGTTGCAATATGAACATTTTATAGTGGTTGTCCAAGTTTGTTCGTTAGATTCTTGGTATAAGGCAATTTATTTTATTTAAAAAAATTTGACATCTGTGTCAAATTGATGCAAACTCCTGGAAAAACAAGAATCCGACGACTAAATTTGGACCACAACAAACAAACAAAAATTTATCCTATTGTAGCATGAAAAAAAATTGATTTTATTTTTTCAATTTACAATAGGAACATTTTTTGTTTGTGGTGGTTTAAATTTGGTAGAATAAATGAAATTAATAAAAATAATAAATAAAATAAAAATAAATAAATAAAATAAAATTTGTAGCATGAAAAAAAATTGATTTTATTTTTTCAGTTTAAAATAGCAAGATTTTTTGTTTTTCTGTTGTGGCTTAACTGTGGTCGTTGGATTCTTGTTCATTTAAGTAGTGTGCATCAATGTGATTATTGGACGTTAAATAGGATATTCAATTTGAATTTCAATCTATTTTAATTTTCCAAAATTTCGATCTTCGTCAGATCTAAATGTAAGCCGGTTTTCTGGCATATTGTAATATAAAAATATATTATATGCAGAACAATGAAAATTATAAATAAATCATATCAACTAAAATCAATAATTAATTTAAAAAATATAAGTAAATTTTTTGAAATATTTCGAAATCTCTCAAAACTTTTCAAAGCTCTTGAAAATTCTTTAAAATGTTATAAAATAACATAAAATCTTTGAAATTCTTTTCAGTACCTTTAAATTATTCAAATCTATCACAAAATATCTTGAAATATTAAAAAATACTATACAGACAAAAAAAATAATTTGAGCAAAAACTTGCTAAAAGCGACGGTTTGGCGGGCCTGATTATTCTAGACAGTTAATTTGATTGCTTCTCGCAAATATTTGTTGTCTTTTTCAATTTATGTTTTTTAATCCCATGACTATTTACTGACTTTCCTTAAACGAAAATTTTAACTTTTCCCAAATTGCTTTAAATAACAACCTCTCCTCCCCTTATTCTAATTTTTAAAAATTCACTTTCTAAAATAAACTCTTGCCCTGCATAAAAGCAAAATTTATATTTTAAGATAATAATTTTGATGGAGAGACTTTATTGAGAGGTGAGGACGCCGCGCCTTTAACGAGGAAAACGAGTAAAATGAAGAAAGCGCAATGCATAACCCAACTAATGAAATGTAAACTCCTTTAACGTTCCGATAACATCATATTGAGCCTTTTTATTTCTTTAATTTTTTTTGCTATTGCTGTAAAAGTATAAAACAACAATTATTAGGTTAACGAACCCCTCGTGCATCTTCGGAGAGTCGCTTTCAAGTTAAAGTATCCGGCCCATTAAAAAAAATATCCATTCTTCACAATTACTACATTTCAATCGTTTCGCATTTCAACTCTCTATTTGCACAGAAAGAGGAACTTTCTCTTCTAGAAATGTACATTGTACAATGTACATATTGACTCAGAATAAGAGAAAAAAATTCAAAAAATGTTTTTGCTTCCGTAATGTAATACTCATTGCGTTTTTCTTTATATTCATAAATTTTTTTCCTTATTACTGCCAGCTAATGATATTAAAAATACTTTTATTTTGTAAACGATTTTAATTTGAAAACATTTAATACGCAGCGATAATTTAATTTAAATTTATGCCTTGTTTAAGAATAATTTTATTTCTAGGCTTGCTGTTTCGGGGTTGTATTTTTTTTTTAAATAAAATTTTTTCTTTCTGTCACTTCTCACCAATTTTTCAAACATGTATTAATGTTACATTCAAAGAAAGTGAATAATTTTAAAGTATAATTATCTGCCTAAGAAAAGTTTTTTTTACAAGAATTGTTTTAAAAATTTCAGACATAGCAATTTAAAAAAAATGGAAGCAGTAGAGTTTGCAAAATTCACTTTTTTTTTTAAATTGGTAAGAAATTGTAAAAAAATGGGTTACAAAAACATTCATAAAATAATTTAATTTGAAGTTTATGAATTTTTTTTACTGATGTTTTTATTTTAAATGACATCGCCAATTATATCATGTTGATTCTTAAAATTATAGAACAACTACTTTTTTTATACATCTGATTTTTAGCATGACAACTTTATTTTAATATTTTATCATTCTTTTCCCTCTAAACGTTTTTAGCTAAACATATTTTTATTGTAAATTCAAAACTATAAAACTTTGAAAAATTCAGTTAAAAATTTTACGCTTAAATGTTGCTAATACTTATTTTTTTAAGTATCAAAAGGCTTATTTTTTAGGGATATAATTTTTTAAGATTTGAAATGAAATCAAAAGATTTGTTCAATTTTTTTAAGGTTTTTTTTTAAATTTTTAAATAAAGTCTGATAACATGAACGAATGCTTGTATGCTTATCTCTCTCATGATATATTCGCCCCCAAATCTTTGAGAATACCTTTAATATTTCTAAATTCGGAAACCCTTTTATATAAAGATTCTGGAAATGCATAACGCCAAAAAACTTTTGTATTCGGAATAACAATAATATAAAACCCAGAATTACTGTCATAGAATTTTATACAGTCCAAGAGAGTTTCAGCCACAACAACTGTATAGTATAAAAAAGTACTACGAATCCTCGTCCAGAATAACTGTCACATAGTTCCAAATAGTCCCACATAGTTCCGACCAAAATAACCAAGACGGACACAAGAGCAGTCTCAAAGTTCAAATTAGCCCGACAGGGTCCTGTCTAGAATAACTGTCGCGAAAAACAATAAATTTCGAAGAGTTCCAAAGAGAATAGAGTCCCTTCTGTAATAACTGTCACATCATTCTAAAAAGTATCACAGAGACCCGTCCACAAAAACTATCAGAGAGAAAATGACTTCCACAGACTTTTAAGGAAATGGCCACAGTATATCTACAATAACTATGACAGAAGAAATTACAATCAAAGAGCTTCAAAGAGTCTTTTAGAGTCCCATCCACAATAACATTCACAGAGTACTAAAGAGTTCTACAGAGATTTATCCACAATAACTATGACAAAGACAATGACTGTCACAAAGTTAAAAAAAGACAAAGGGTCCTATCCACAATAACTACAACTAAGTTCTAATTAACCCCACAAAAGGCCTGTCTAGCAAAAATATGGCGAAAAAAAACTAGACTTCCAAAGAGTCTGAAGTTCCAAAATGTCTTAGAAGCTCATACAGAGTAACTGCCATAGAGTTCTAAAACTGGCCGAGAGTTCCATCAACAATGACTATCACAGAGAAAATAAATATTACAGAGCTCCAGTGTATCTAATAGATTCAAATTTACAATAATTGTGCCTGAGTTTAAAAGATCAAACCAGAGTCCCATTAACAATAACTACCTCAGAGACGATGACTGTCACAGAAAAAAAAGACAAAGAACACCTCCAAAGAGTTTTACAGAGTCCTGTTCACAATAACTGTCACTGAGTTCCCAAGAATCTCAAACATTACAAAACATTTCACGGACAGAATGAGTCTCATAAAGTCTACATTAAAACTACAGATACCAATCGACAACAACTATCGCAAAGAAAATAAATGTTGCAGAGATCCAAATCGTATCACGGAGTATTGTCCACAATGACAATCAGATACACAATAACTCTCACAGGCTTTCAAGAACGTGAACAGACTTCTAATTATAAGTCCACAATAATCATCAGGGGGAAAATAAGTATCACAGAGTTTCAGGAAGACCTAGAATCCCATCCACAATAACTGTCACAGAGACAATGGATATCACAGAGGTCCAAAGAGTCTTATAGGGTCCGATTCATAATCATTTTCACATGGTCCTAAAAATTTCCACAGTCTCATCCACAATAACTGCTGCAAAGTTCCAATGCGTCCCACAGTGTCGTATCCATAATAACTGTCACAGAGTTCTAAACAGTCCCACAAAGCCCAGTCCACAATAACTATCTGTGAGTTCAAAAAATTCACACAGGGTCACCTTCAAATAAATATCATAGAAACAGTAACTGTCACAGAGATATAAAAGTACCTAATGAGTCCTATCCACAATAACTGTCACATAGTTCTAAAAATTTCCTTCAAGTTATATCCACAATAACTGTCGCTATTTTTTAAAGTATACCACAAAGACCTATCCTCAACAAGTATCACAGACTTCCAAAAAAGCCTATATTGTTCTATCTACAATAACTATCACAGAGTCCTAAACAGCTCAACAGAGTGCCGTCTACAATAACT
Organism: Belonocnema kinseyi; assembly: GCF_010883055.1. Lineage (NCBI taxonomy): Eukaryota > Metazoa > Arthropoda > Insecta > Hymenoptera > Cynipidae > Belonocnema > Belonocnema kinseyi. Next base: position 22,119,861 of record NC_046666.1, read on the forward strand.
TTCACGGGCACAAGAACTGTGGAAGAGTTCCGAAACGGCCCAGAGAGTCCTATCCATAATAACTGTCACAGAATTCTAAAGGGTCCCACAGAGCCCAGTCCACAATAACTGTCACTGAGTTTTAAAAATTCCCACAGAGTCCCCTCGAAATGAATATCGTAGATACAGTAACTATCACAGAGTTACAAAAGGACTCAAAGAGTCCTATCCACAATAACTGCCACAGAGTTCTAAATATTCCCCCCGAGTCCTATTCAGAATAACTCTTGCTAAGTTTCAGAGAGTGCCACAAAGATCTAACCACAATAAGTGTCACAGACTTCGAAAACTGCATATATAGTCTTATTTACAATAACTTTCACAGAGTCCTAAACAGCTCAACAGAGTGCCGCTCACAATAACTTTTACGGGCACAAGACCTGTGAAAGAGTTCCGAAGCGGCCCAGAGAGTCCTATTCATAATAACTATCACAGAATCTTAAAGGGTACCACAGAGCTGAGTCCACAATAAGTATCACTGAGTTTAAAAAATTCCCACAGAGTCTCCTTTGAATAAATATCATTGAGACATTAACTATCACAGAGATATAAAAGGACTCAATGAGTCCTATCCACAATAACTGTTACAGAGTTCTAACGATTTCCCTCAAGTTCTATCCACAATAACTATCGCTATTTTTTACAGCATACCACAAAGACCTATCCACAACCCGTTTCACAGACTTCCAAAAAAGCCTGTATTGTTCTATCTACAATAACTATCACAGAGTCCTAAACATCTCAATAGAGTGCCGTTTACAATAACATTTACGGGCAAAAGAACTGTGGAAGAGTTCCGAAAAGGCCCAGAGAGCCCTACCCACAATAACCGTCACAGAATTCCAAAGGGTCGTAGATGCAGTAACTATCACAAAGTTGCAAAAGTACCCAAAGAGTCCTATCCACAATAACTGATACAGAGTTCTAAAGATTTCCCCCGAGTCCTATTCAGAATAATTCTTGCTAAGTTTCAGAGATTACCACAATAAGCGTCACAGATTTTCAAGAACGCCTGTACAGTTCTATCTACAATAACTTTCGCAGATTCCTAAACAGCTCAACAGAGTCCTTTTTATAATAACTTTCACGGACACAAGGTCTATCAAAGAGTTCCAAAAAGGCCCACAGAGTCCTATCCATAATAACTGTCGCAGAATTACAAAGGGTCCAACAGAGCCCAGTCCACAGTAACAGTCACTGACTTTAAAAAATTCCCACGGAGTCTCCTCCAAATAAATATCATAGATACAGGAGCTATCACAAAGTTCCAAAAGGACCCAAAGAGTCCTATCCACAATAACTGCCACAGAGTTTTAAAGAGTTTCACAGAGTCCAGTCCACATTAAATATAACTAAGTTTTAAAGATTCTCATAAAATTCCCTTTAAATAAATATCGTGAAAATAATAACTATCACAGAGTTTCAAAAGGACCCATAGAGTCCTTTCAAAAATAATTGTCACAGATTTCCAAAGAGTACCTCAAATTAATATTTACAAGAATTCTCACAGAGACAATAAATGTCGCAGAGTGTACCTCAGAAAAATGAATTTTATAACCTGTAATTAATTTTATAATAAGTAGCATAGTATTTTTTATAAATAGTTTTCTCATTTGTTATTAATTTCATCTGATAAATAATGACTATACATGATTTGCTGATTTAAGGAATTTTTGATTCATCAAATTTCTATTCTCTAGTTATAAATATTTTTACAATTGCCATCTTTCTAAATGCTGTACAATAGTTATTATTTTTAAACTTTACCTATTATTTGAAATCTCTCGATTTATAAACCGGATTTATAATCAAGTTTACGGAAATAAATATTTACTGAAAACTTTGACTTGTAACTAAATTGATATGCTCTATCAAATTTTTTATCCTTTTCCATCTTCGAGGAATTATTTTATATTTTTACGATGAAAATGATACTGTTATTTAACAAGGTTCAATTACGTTGTGAATTATCAACGTCGGTATTCAACTAAAAATAAAAAAAATAAAGTTATTTTTAGAGTAATTGAATAAATGTGTCTAAATGAATTCTATGTGGCAGTTAATCGATGTATTACTGAATTTTTGAACTAAGAAAGTTAAATTTTTAACAAAAATTGGAACAGTAAAAGTTTTAATTCAAAAAAGGAATTTCAAATTATAGAAAGGAAAACTAATTTTCTACGAAAGAGTTGATATTCTTTTACTAAATTATTGAACTTAGAAGACAAAGTAAAAAATTTTGTATACAAACAGTTAAATTATCAAATGAAGAATATGAATTTTTGATTAGAAAGTTAATTTTATACCAAAAAAGAGAAATTTTTAACAAAATGGCTAAAGTTTAACAAAAATTGGAATTTTCACGTACACAAGAACCCTTTTCCATCAGAAATGGAATTGGTTAATTTTGAATTATCAAAGTAGTTTAAAAAAAAAAAAAAATTTCAAAAAATAGTTAAATTTCTAACCAAAGAGATAAATTATAACTAAAATTTGGAATTCTCAACCTAAATTGATTTGTTAAGAAAGTAGTTTAAAATTAACACCTAGTGGTTTACATTTGTAACAAAAATATGACTTTTTAAAAAGAAGATTAAGTTTCTGTAGAAAAAAAAGAATATTTAATCAAACTCAAACATTTTTAACAAAAAATTTGAATTTTTACTAAAAAAAGAACCATATTTCACCAAAAATGAATTAGGTAAGTTTGCAATTACCAAAGTAATTTTTCAATGAAAAAAATGAATTTTCAACAAAATAGTTACATTTCTAACCAAAGAGATGAATTTCAACTAAAATTTTGAATCCTCAACCAAAAAACTGTTTTCAAAGTAGTTTCATTTTAAAACTTAGTTCTTAAACTTCTGAAAAAAAACATGAATTTTTAATCAAAAAGAAGATTTTTCTACCGAGTGAAAAGAATGTTTAACAAAATTCAAAAAATATCAAACAAAAATTTAAATTTTGAACTAAAAAGAGATGACTTTTTCAACAAAATATTAATTTACTACCAAAAATACGTATTTTTAACAAAATTCCAGAATTCTGAACCAGAAAGTTGAATTTTCAATGAAAAAATTAGTTTTTAAACGAAAAAGTTAATTTACTACCAAAGACGAGAACTCTGAACCCAAAAGTTTAATTTTGAACTGAACTAGAATAATTTTCAACAGAAAAGAAAGTTCAATTTTAACAAAAAGTCGAATTCTAATTTAAAAAAGAACCATTTTTGACCAAAAATAGAATATGTAAATTTTCAATTAACAGAGTAATTAAAAAAAAAAATTTTTAACGAAACAGTTCAATTTTCAACCAAAAAGATAAATGTTTAAATACGATATTGAATCGTCAATATGTGAATTTCCAACTAAAAAAGATGAATTTTTTAACAAAAAGAATTAGTTACTACCAAAAAAGACAAATTTTCAATTATATAGGAGAGTTGCCGACCAAAAAGTTTTAGTTTTATGTAAAGAGATGAATTTATAAACCAAAAGATTAATTTTCAAAGAGGAAATTAATAACAAATTAATTCTACTTTAAAATCTATTGGTTACATTTTTTCGCATAAAGATGAATTTTTAATAAAATTCAAGGATAATTCTCAGACAAAAAATTAATTTTCGCACTAAAAAATTTTCTTTTCGGAAAACAAAACGATTGATTTTCTGCTGAAAAGAAACAAATTTTTAATAAGCTTCAAGAACTCTTTCAAAAATTTGAATTTTAAGGAAAAAATTTTATTTTTTATTTTTTAAGAAACCAGTTGAACTATAAAACCTAGTTTTTAAATACATCACCAAGAAGGTTAATTTTCCAACGAAAAATATGAATTTTTAACTAATTTCAAAAATTTTGAACTAAAAACCTAAGGTTTTAAATAAAAAGGATGAATTTGTAAAAAAAATAATTATTTACTACCACAGACGAATTTTTATTTAAATTCAAGAATTATCATCCAAGTTTAAGGGTTAAAAATAGAGCTTTTTTCAAAAAGAAAATTGTTAGGTAACCTTCTTTTCATTAGAACTTTTATGAAGTTGAATTTTTTAATATTAAAGTTTTTAAATTTTAGGTTTATTAATGTATACAAATTTTTTTTGAAAAATTAAAATTCTTTTAATAAATTAGGGATTATTGCTCAACAGCTATTTTTTATGGCATGTAACTCTGTTATTAATAATAATTATTTTTTTCGCTAAAATTTATTTTTAATTGCTCCGCAAATAAAATATTCTCGAATTACACATTTAAAACCGTATTTTTAAATTGGCATACTAAATTGTTAAAGAAGTTAACATTTATTGGATAAATTAATAAAGTCGAAAAGTATTATATTTATTATTGCCTAAATAATTTTTTGTAATATAAAAAATTTTCACTGTATAATTTTCATGGAGTCAGTATCGTATTATTTTACTTTTTGAGCCATATTTATGAACCAGTTTCCCTTCGCTTAAGTATAAAAGTTCCAAACTCTCTTTCCCCCATCAAGAAGTTGGTCTCTTATTTTTTTACTACTAATTTTCAAAGCTAGGATATTTCGAAATATAAAATGTAATTTTATAACTCCAGTTTATGATTTTTTTATTTACTGCAGAAAAATATGGTTCACGAGATGCCGTTTTTTAACTTTAAAAAAACTCGAGCATAAGCATTCAATTTTACCAGAGCTTTCACAAAGCTCTCTTGAGTTTACGTCGCGCATGCTAAGGAAATCCAGGGTCAATAAGAAATGATTGTGAATTTATTTTCTGATTTTAATTTTTTTGAAATTAAATTAAAATAATTTTATTTTTCTTATTTAAGTTTAATAAAGCTAAGTAGAATATTTGAAGAAAAAATTTGGTTTTTCAGGATAAATTTTTTTTTGTATTTCAAAATGAAAAATAAATTTTTTAAACAGTATTATTCAAAGAAATTTTGCTGACAATTTTTAGAAGCAGTTAACATTCCTTCTTGAAAACTTGGTTTATTTTACACTAATTAAATATAAAAAACAACTTGAAAGGGACTGAACTATGGTTTTATTCTTTGTCTTATTGTGTTTATGAAATACATTAAAAAAATTAAATTGAACTTCTTCAGGAAAGCTGGATCAATGATTTTAATTTTCATTAAAAAATTGTCGTTAAAAGGCAAATATAGTCAGAAAAAAATCAAGTAGAAAATTTGAGATTTTTCTTTTTTACAAAAATGAGCATTTTTAAACAAAAATTATCATCAACAATCCCAATCTTAAACCATTTCGGATTAAGTTAGCATTTTTGTTAGTGTTTTTTTCCAAAAATTTTTAATGACTGACAAAAATAATTACATTTTGAAAATTTATAATTTTAGAATATAAATTCGAATAATATATATTTGAGTTCTAAAATCTTTTAAATTTTTTTAATAGCTCAAGTTTATAGAGAAAAAAAAAATTTCAACAAGATTAAATTTTTTTGAAAGTTTTGAAACCTAATCTCAGATTTTTCTGAAAGAAACAGCTTACAAATGTTAAATAATCATAAAATTTTTTTCCTTGTTAAATTTTTAACAAAAAACATGAATCTTTAAATAAAAATATTTTTTTTTCTACTGAGTAAAAAGAATGTTTGAAAAAACTGAAAATTCGCGACCATTATTATTATAATTTTTATATAATTATTATTTTAATCCTTATTAATTAGATTATTATTTAAATTAAATAAATTTTTAAATTATTTGTGAATCATTTGATGTTATGTTAGCGTTTTTGTTCAAAAATCAAATGTTTTATTTAATAAATCATTATATTTCAAAATAGATCAATAATCTTGTATTATTTTTGGTTTATTTTTTGTCTTACAACAACAATTGATAGTTTGAAATAAAAAAAACCTTTAATTTAAACAAAATTCAAAATCTTTAAACAATTTTTGATTATGTTACTGATTTTTTTCGAAAATTGGTATTTTTAATTTTACAAAAGCATTATATCACAAATACTTGAGAAGAACAACTTTTTAACAATTTGAGGTGATGTTGACATACCAAAAAACGGCATTTTTATTGAAAAAAAATCCTTAGATTTCAAAGAAGATTAAAAGTTTTTGAATAATTTATGGTTAGGTTTACGTATTTCCTTTGAAATCGATTATTTTAAAAACAAATTATTCAATTATAAAGAAAATCTAAATTTTTTAACAATTTTTTCTTACGCTATGTTAAAGTTTTTTCTAAAAAAATGTTATCAAAAATACAAAAATTCATAAAATTAATAAAATTAGTATTTTTAATAAAAACGGATTGAATTTGCAAGAAGGAAAACAGTTGTTCAACAATTTCTTGTTCTTCTAGTACTTTGTTACAAATTAAATGTTTAATGAAAAAATAATTAGATTAAAAAAAATATTATTAATTTTTTAGAAATTCTAATTTTCGTTATCATTTTAAACTGAAAATTAGTATTGTAAAACAACAATTATTCTAATTTGAATAAAATTTAGAATCTATAAATAATTTTGGATTATTTTATCGCTTTGCATAGAAAATTGAAATCTTTGTGCTTTATTTATATTTCAAGCTTTTAAAAAAATATTTATAACTTTTTAATCATTTTAGGTTAAGTTGAAAAACAAAAAATCGGCACTTATAGTACAAAACCTATTTCCACAAACGTCCGTTATTTTTAACAAAAATTATTCAGTTTTAAAAAAGATAAAAAATCTGGAACAATTTAGTATTAAAATATGTCAGTGCTTCTCTTAAAAAATGGGATTGAAAATATTTTTAAAAACTATCAAATTATTTTAATTATCATTATTATTCAGATTCTCATTTTCGGTCACTAAATTCAGAACTTTTAATACAATTTTTGACTTTATTGAAGTTTTACATTGGACATCCGTACTTTTAATAAAAATGCATTGGATTTCAGAAAAGGAGAACTATTTTTGAACAATTTGAGGTTATCTTATTTTTTTATAACAAAGGCCACATTTTTCATTTAAAAATCATTACATTTCGAAGAAGGCTAATAATTTTTAAACTATTTTTGGTCTGATTTTTTTCTTACATTAAAAATTGGTTCTTTCTAATAAAAATCATATTAATTTGGAAAATATTTAGAATCCCATAAAAATCGCGGATTATGTTAGCTTCGTTATATGTAAATAAAAAATTGGTATTTGAAATTTAAAAAAGCATTATATTTAAAATACTTGAAAAGAAGAATAACAACTTTTGAACAATTTTAGGTTATGTGAGCTCACTCGATATCTGTACTTTTCAGTAAAAATAATTAGATTTCGAAGAAGATCTGTAATTTTTAAACTATTGTAGTTTAGCTAGCAGGTTTCACCAAAAATACTGATATTTGTAAATTTAAAAGCACATAAAAAAATTGAAACAATTTAAGGTTATGTTGAAGGTTTTCAGCGGACATAGGTTATTTCAAACAAAAATTATCCGATTTCAAAGACAGTTTGAAATTTATGACAATTTCAAGTTATACTCGTGTTTTTAAATGACGATTTACAACACGAATTTGAATTCATAAGTTTTATACCAAGTTTTATGAAAGCGTAAATAAAAAACTCTTCAATAATCAATTTTCGAATAAAAAAGGTTAATTTTTCTACGTAGATTTAATTCCCTAAATAAACTATTCTAAAGTACGCTAAAATTGTTAGATAAGAATAAATTGGATTCTTCAAGAGGTAAACTTTTTTTTTTCGTTGGTAATTTATTTATTAGCTACTCGGGATAAAAGGCAAGGAGTACTGAAGTGGAAGCTATCACTCAGATAGTCGTTTTTTATTTTCGTTTTCCACTCGACCTTGAAATTAAAGCAGGAAATCGGAGAATAGTGAACTACTTCCGTGTGAGTGACGAGAACGGTGTACAGATAATCTAAGCTTGGGGTGATGGAGCGGTGGCAGGTTGGCCTACGAGGCATGTCAGACCATGATGGATGGATGGATGCGAAGCACGTTTACCAGTGAGTAAAACACCACTTTTTTTCGATTCAACCTTCTTTTCGTGAGATCCTTCATCTTATTTTTTTAGGAATCAATCAAAATTTTAGAGATTTAACACTTTATACATTATTTTGAATAATTATATTTTGTCTTCTTCCTTATCTTATACCTTTTAATGCTTTCCTTCTTTTGGACCTCTCTTAAGACATCCATTAAATATTTTTTCTCTACCACCACAATTTCCTCATTCAGTATCTTCTTTTTATTTTCTATTTTTATTGACTAGCACACAAACGTCTTCTTCCATCCTAGCTTTATCCACCTCTTTTTTAAACCTTTTATTTTCCTCCTGTTTTTATCATTCAGTGTACTTCTTTCTTTCGAATACACTATTCAATACTATTCTCTTTTCTCCTTTTTCCTAATTCTTTTTTCACTACCTTCTTCTCTTCTGCCTTCTTCCTTTCCTTTTTTCTAATATAATATTCACTACTTTTCCCTTTTTCCTTAGACCTTTCTCACTCTTTTCTTCTCTTTACTTTCCTTATCACATCTTTGCTACCCACTTCTGCACTAACATCATTTTCGGTGTGCGTTAATATTCTTCTTATTTTTTATGTCTATTTCCATCTCTTCGTTCACATTCCTATCTTCAATTTCCATATTCTTTCCCTTTTCCTCCATTTTTTGCCTCTATTGATCAGTTCTTTTTCCCTACCCTTTTTACCTTTACTTCTCCTTTATCACTATTATCTTATTATCTCTATGATTTTACTACATATATTCCCCTCTAGATTATCATACAAAATAATAAATCCCATCTTCTCTGACCTCTCCACTAATTGCATTCTCTCTTAATTCTGTATTTTGTCTCTGTATTTCTTTCGTCTTATCCCGATTCCCTACCTCTATCTTATTTTCTCGGATTTAAATCTTCTATAATAAGCATAATCTCTTCTATGTTTCCCTTTATCAGTCCTAATCTTTCTCTCATCTCTCCTTATCTCCCACAAACACCTCCACTATTCTTCACATGTCTTCTTTCATCTCTGCCTGTCCTACTATTAATTCTTCTATCCCTTCCTTTATCTCTTTTGTATCTTTTCTACCTCTTCTAGCTTTTCAATAGTAACTTCCCTCACCTTACCTCTTCCTTTTCGACACTTTTCACTTTCTCTATTTCAACCTTCACGGTTATCGTTTTAAGTACGTCTTTCACTCCTTGTTTTCGTTCCTTCCCCTGTAATCTTAGACACTTTAATACTATATATATTTTTTTCTTAATCTTTTTTTCTTTCTATTTGTCTGAATTTTGACTTAGGCTTATTGTCATTATCACGACCAATAAAGTCCTAGTTTAAATTTTCTAAGTTCTCTAACCTATATTCTAACGGTACTAACTTTTTACTACTATTTTCGCTTTTATTTTCCTTTCCTCTCGCACACATCTGCATTTTTTGTCATTTTTACTAGCAGTAACTCTCAATGCCACGTTTGAATCTTACATCTTTTCTATCCTGCTGTCTAACTCTTCTACCTTGACACTATTATTTGTTCTTCTCTTCTCCCTTCACTTTATAAACTCTTCACTTGCAATCTTCACTTGCAATCGTATATTTTTTAGCACTTTTTTATTTCGTTTTGAAGTTCCTTTCTTATAACCTTAGATGCCTTATCATTATAATTTTCTTCTGTTTCCTTTCTTCTCATTCTTCTCTGAATTTTTCAACGCGTTCTTATTCTCACTTGCACTATCCGTACATCCAAACGTCTGACTCAACCATTCTGTGTTACTTATCATACTTCCCAACTATTCTATCTAATTAACATTATTAGCTCTTCTCTTCTCCTGCCACTTTCTACACTTCTTACGCCCTACACTTCCATTTATTTTGAGGAATTCTTTCACTTCTTTCTACTCTTTCGCGCTCTTAATGATATTTTTCCTTCTTTTCCCCTGTCCTTTCCTAGACTTCTGACTCTCTTCATGTCTATCATTGCATCTACACTTTATAGTACTTCCTCTACTTCTTCTCTAACTTACTTTCTTAGATTTTTTATTATTATTATACTACTTTTCTCAAACGTTCCTTATTCTCATTTCTACTAGCACCACCTCTAGCCTTCTTATTTGAGATTTTCACCTCCTTTGTTCTACCTGACAACTTTAAACATTTTAAATAATTTTTCTATTTCTTCACTCTTTACATCATTCTGTTTATTTTCGTTCTCTTTCTCTCTCCCTTTGTTCTCTTTTTTCTTTCCTTCATTTGTTCAACCTTTTGTTTTCACCATTATCACTATCTCCATCATCAATTTTCCGATTCAAGCTTTGTTTCTTCTCTACTCAAATTTTTAACTTTTCTAACTCTTCCATGCTATTTATCCTTTTTTTCCCCTTTCTTTTCCTACACTTCTGACTTCCTTTATTTCTCCCATCGTAACTTTCCTTTTCGGAACTTCGTGCACTGCTTCTTTGAGTAACTTTCCCTATAATCTTAGAGCCTTTGTCATTATATTATTTTTCTTTCCCTTATTTCTTTTCTATTCTTAACTGTAATTTTTTCTCTATAACTTTTCTTGTCTTTATTATCACTATCCCTACTAACAATCTTCCAATTTGAGCTTTCTATCTTCGCCACCCTACTTTTCAACTTTTAAACAATTTTTAAAACAAAATTTTAGTTCTAATTAGTACTGTCTAGTTTCCTTCCTAGTTGCATTTCATACTTTGTCGGTACTTGTATTAATAAAATGAATTTTCAACTACCATTGGGCTCTCCTCTTCTTTGATTTATTATTTAATTAAAATCGATTTTATTATTTTATCTTGTTCTGGTCCTAATGATTCACCTTTTGCCCCTTTGACGCTTTTTATCCTTCTCTTTACTATTGCTCATTGCTCAATTTTCTCACCACAATTCTGCACGATTTCTCTTTGTTTCAAAGCAAGCGCTATATTCGCGCCCCAATTCTTCCTTTCAAAATGAAAAGAGAATACGCGAATACAAATAAGAGAAAAGTACTGGAAACGTAGCAGATAGCTAGTTTCAATATATATATATATATAGGATTTTATAGAATGTACAATTTCTAATTTCCTCAAAATTTCTACAATTGTCAAATTTGTCAAGTTTATTCAATTCAGAACTAAAAGACATTTCGTACTTAAAAATATTAAAATATCAGAATAGTTGAATTTTCAACCAAACACTTGAATTTTCAATCAAAAAAGGCGCATTTTTTATAGTCAGATACAATTTTAAGAAAAAAATAACACTTAAAGAAAATAATGTAATTTTCAAGAATAATCGACTTTTATTTATTTTTTGACTGAAATCTCGAATAAAATCTTTTTCAACAGAAAATTCAACTATTTTTTTGGAAATTTATCTTTTTGATTTAAAACTTCATCTGTTATAGAAGAAATTTCATTTTTTGTATGTAAATTCAACTTTATGGTTTATAATCGTTCTTTCCTGCTAGATAGTTCAACTAATTTGTTATAAACATTTGTTTGAATAGCTTTGTTAAGAAATCACTTTTTTGTAAAACATTTATATTTTAAGTTGAAAAATATCTCATTGGTTAAAAGTTTAATTATCTTATTGAAAATAAATATTTTTTAATTGAAAATTTAACTACTTGGGTCAAAGTTAAACTACATTGTGAAACTTTCTTTATTAAAGGCTTATGTGTGTTTGATAATTTAACTGTTTAGTGAAAAATACTTCTTGTTTTGGCTTAGAATTCATTTTTTAACAGAAAATGTAACTTTTCTATTTTTTTAAGATTCATATATTTTAGTTAACAATTCGCGTTCTTTTGTTGTTGTGTGAAATAATTTTTTAGTTTGAAATTTTCTTTTTTTGCGTCAAAATGCATCAGTTTTGTGGAAAATTAATTTTTGGTTGAACAATCATATTTTTTGTTTAAAAGTTTAATTTTTGTAAAGATAATTTGTCTTGTGTTTTGAAAGTTCAATAATTTAGATAAACTTTTATTTATTTTTTGAGTATGACACTTTTTCTTTGGGAATTTGTCTTTTTAGGTTGAATATTCAACTATTATGTTACAAATTCAATTATTTTGTTGAAAATTCCAGTATTTTGTTAAACAGTTTTAAAGGGTTAATTTTAAGCTTTGAGGATTTTAAAATATGTCAAAAAAGAATATGATTGATTTTTTTTTTAATTTCGGATTAACTTTGTATTTTTATTTGCAGAAGAAAAATGTTCTTAAGATTAATAATTAAATTTCAAATGATTTTTTTATTATGAAACAAGGATTCTAAAAGAAAATTGGATAAGAATTACAAAATTATAACAACAAAAACTCTGCTATGCTCAATAAATATTTCAAAGTATTCAAACAATTCAAAGTTAATTTTAAACTTGTTAAAAACTTCATTTTTTTGTAGGTTTTTTAAGACTTTGAAAAAGGACGCTGAAATTAAATTACGAAAGGCTTCAAGAAAATGAAAAATTTTTATTTAGATTTCCAGAAAAATTTTTAATGATTTTTTATTTTTTTTAATCAACTTTGGGATAATGTTGTAAAAGATTTCAAAATTTTTCCGACAATTTTTCAATCAAAAATCTTGATGCTTTTAAAAAATTTTAAGAAAAATTTTAATAGGCATATAGGATGTTTAGATATCTTAAAAAGATTAAAAATAATGATTAATTTGAAAATTATGAAAATTTGGAAAAAATTATAGATTTTGTAAAATTGTGTAAAAAAGAAGCTTTTTATGAAATTGGAAAGGTTTTTATAGGATCAAACAATATTCTTCAGATTGTTAAGAAAATTTAAAGTTATTTTCTGGAAGATCTTAGTAAAATTTTTTTATTGTGCAGAATTTTTTTAAATTGTGGTTATAAAAATTGTTTAAGTTTGAAAAAGTCAACTAAAATTATACATTGTAAACAAATTTATTTAATTGTAATGAATTGATATAAAAATTTCTTTTCGTCGTAACTATTTTCCTGAAATTTAGCTTAAGGTTTAAAAGGAAAATGGAATTTTTATAATACTTTTTTTTAAATTAAACATGAACTAAAGTTATTTTAAGCTAAGAATAAACGTTGTTAAAAATAATTGATAAAATCGAGGATAATATTTTTTTGCTAATTATAACTAGTTTTGGAAAAGAACTCGAGCCAAACATTTTAAATAAATATTTCATAATTATTATTGTTTATTTATCAATAGTTTTCAGTCTTAACACTTTTTTCCTCTCACTTCAGGTAATAGTTGCTACTAATATTTAACCCTAATGCTGCAGGGCTTATTTTATTCCTTAAAATATTTTCTGCGAATCTTATTGGTACGCTTTTATTAAAAAAACTTTCATTCAGGGATTATAAAATCGTTATTTTTGCAATCAATAAGTCTTCACAGATAGCATATTATTCTCCTTTTTAAAAAACTTTTCTAACAAGGTTCATTTTTTGAACTTGAAATAACGTATGATAATAATAAATAATAATATTAATGAATAGGTAATAATAATACATTTAATAATAAATAACAAATAAGGAAACCAATTGCGTTCAGTAAAACACATAATATGTTTATTTAAATATTTGAAAATCCGAGATAAATTTAAATTAATAAATGGAATATATTACAATATAATATATATTATAATATAATTTTTAAACAAAAAAGATGATCTTTTAATAAAATTTTTGAATTCTCTATCAAATAGTTGCATTTTTATCCAAAAGGATGAAATTTATTTTAAAGCAAAAGAATTTTTAATTACAAAGAATTTAAGTTTTTATACAAAAAAGATTCCAATTGACTCTGCAAGACAAAAAATTCAATTTTTTTCACACAAAAATAATTCTCTCCGAAAAAATTTAATTTTCAATCCAAAAAAACTAATTTTTTTAACCAAAGAGGATGAATTTTTTAACTAAACAGTTGAATTCTCTAACAAATAGTTGCATTTTTTTCCTAAAATATGAAATTTCTCTTAAAACAAGTGGATTTTTAATTAAATGAAAACAAAAATAAATTTTTTTTAATAGTTAAATTTTCACGCAGAAAATATTTCAGTTTTTTTTCAACACGCAAGTATTATATTAAAACAGTCGAATTTTCAACCAAAAATCATTACTTAACAAAATTGTTGAATTTTCAATCAAACAGTTGCATTTTCATCGAATAAAGGTGTAATTTCTGCTAAAGTAGAAGAATTTTTAAATAAAAAAAAAACTTTAAAAAACGAGAGTAGAATTTTCAACGGAAACGTTATATTTTTATATAAGAGTGAGGAAATTTTTCCTAAGATAGAGGAATTAAACAAAAAAACCTTAAACAAAATAATTTCATTTTTATCCAAAGAAGATTCCAGTTCACTTTTCAACCCCAAAATAAAAATTGTAAACAATTTGCATCCAAAATAGATGCCTTTTTAAGAAAGTTATTAAATTTTAAACTAAATAATTAAATTTTGAACTAAAAGGATAATCTGCAGAAAACAGTTGGTGCGAAATTTCAAAATTCTAATCTGAAAATATTTAATTTTTAAACTTTTATACTTGTCCTATTTTTAAAATTTTAACCCTAAATTATTCAGATACAATATTCTTCAATTAAAAATAATATTGTTAAACTTTAAGCGCTTTGAATTAGAAATGATACAATTTCAACTCCTTTCTAAAAAAAATTTCCATTAAACAAAATTTTAATCTGAATTTTTTCATTTTAGAACGCTCTTATTACCAAATAATACAGTTTTAATTCCTTTGAATTTTAAATTATTGAATATTAAAAATCCTATTTTCCAAATTTTTTCTTATTATCTTAAGTCATAGAAATTCGAGATTCTTATATTTAAAATGAAATTGTTTCATTCTATAAGCTTTAAATTAGACATTATAAAATTTTAATTCTTTTCCGTTAATATAACTTGAACAATAAAAATATTGTTAAAATAATAAATTCCTAAATTTAAACATTTTTTCGTACGACCAGCCATTATTTATTCATGGCCTTATAAACAATGTATTTTTAATAAAAACACCCTCCCCTTAAATCTACAATTTTCAAGTTATTAGCGATTATCTTCTTATATGCTTAATTTTGCTATAAAGAATGTAACTATTTCAGGAAATTGAACAGTTTTATTTTGTCCTATGGATTAATAAAAAAATGCAGAAAAAATTGATTTTCCTAATTGAGCTTTTTACTAAATAACAATAGTTATAAACGATAAGGGTCAGATATCGAAAATGCTATCCAAGATAATTACATTCTTTTTTGTAAAATTACGAAAATAAAAAAGGTAATAGCTAAAAACTTGAAAATTGTGGCTTTTAGAGAAGGGTATGCTTATAAAAAATACATTGTTTATAAGGCTATGAATAAATAATAGCTGGTCGTACGAAAAAAATATCACGAAAGTGAAAAGTTTTATTTTGTGCCATAGATCATTACAAAAATTGGGAAAAAATCAATTTTCTTAATTGAGCTTTTTAGTTAATGACAATAGTTATAAACTTTCTTTATGGTAAAATTCAGAACATCTAAAGGTTTTAATTTTATCGGAAGATTTCTTTTTCCTTTTAAAAGATCTATCCTTCGTATAGACTGTGTAAAAATTAAAAATTTCTATGAATTATAGATTCTGAGGCAAAACTGCAAATATGGCGATTTTGTTTAAAAAATGATTTGTTTACAACGCTGTTCACTGCAAACGGTTTCTCGTACGACAAAAGTGCCAGATGCAAAAAAGTTTTATTTTTGCTCAGCTATGTTAAAAATTATTTTATCCATTTTATTGTCAACAAATAATTCAATTGTTTAAAAAAATTATATAAACCAAAATTGACCCATATTTAAAAAAACCACCCAAGATATTCATAATTAGAGACCTTTTTTGGCCTTTTAAAAAAAGAGAAATCTCGGGGACCTATTAGTGAATACCGTATTGTTAGTGGCGACTGGATTGTATAGATTTTGACGTTACCGACCGAGTGTAACGTAATGTGAAAATACTCAATAAGGTTTTTATGGCGGGATTATGAAACCCTAAAAAGTACAATTCCTCTAGAATTTCGCATAGATATGGATGTGGATATCCATAAATGTATGTAGATATGCATGCGGTAGAATACGTGCAATATGTGGAATATAAAACTCTAGTTGGCTCGGAAAAAGCTTCACACGCATGCGAATTGTCGAGATAGCAAGTTTTACGTTTGCGAGTGACGGGACTGCAGAGACAATACATTGCATCTGTCCGTCGGTTAGATATTCTCTGCAACGCTGCTTTCTGCTTTTTCGACCCCTCTCCTCTCTCCCCTCCCAACTCCCACTCCAAGATGCAGAGTTTTCTCGCCTTTGAGAGAACCAGTCAAGAAAGTAAATTCAGAAGCTTATTTCCCGGGACACCTCTTCCAGTCCTTTCCACCGAGAAATCACGCGTCAAAACTCACGAAAACCTCCAAATGCAGATCCACAAACACGCTTTCATAACTCTCCTTGTTTCAGAAAACTTCATACAATAACTGTCATTTTCATTACAACTATCTTTTTCGCACTTTGTCAACTTTTTGGCAACTCAAATTCTATTTTAGTTGCTTTCAGACCGTAGGTTTAACTTCTAAGCAGCAATGAATATCAGTGAACAGAACACACTCGGTTACCGACCGAGTGTGACGTAATATTAGAATACTAAATAAAGGCAGTGCGCAAAAAGTGTGCGCACGCAGAAACCATTTTTTTTATTAAGGGCATGTGACACAGTTAAATACCTATATTACCGACCTTACTTTACCAGCTCACTGAATATTTTTTTTTGAACCTAAGAACTTCTTTTGTAAACAAAATGTCAAGCTGAAACTTTGGAATATGTATTAGAGTACAATAAAGTACGTTTAGGTACTGCATTTTGGTAGGAACTTCACTGAAAAATATCTCATCTTTTTTCGGATCCTCGACATTTTTTGAACGTTCGAACTTTTTTATACATAAAGATCGGGATCAAACTTTGAGTAATGCAAGAGCCGAAAGAAAACTACGTTAAAGTACAAAGCTTAATAATAAAAGATGTAAAAAAATATTTCTACTCTCAATTCCAACGGCACACAGTGGGGTGAAATCGGAAAACGAGGTTCAAAATGACATTTAGAACGCAATTATGCACCGATTTTAGAATTTTTTTTTTGTTGAAAAATTCAGAACTAAATTTTTCAGAAAATGGTGAGAGTAGATTTTTTATTTTTTTGTTTATTTAATTTTTATTTTAATGCAAACATCG
>NC_046666.1:22137216-22160737 GCF_010883055.1 Belonocnema kinseyi
TATGCAAGTTAAGAATTTTTTTATATTTCTTATACCCCTGTGCACTCAATTCAAGGGACGAGAAGTATAAGAAAAATTTTGTCTAGAAGATAAAAAATGAAACTAGAAAAATCGACTTTTTTTTCGATGTTTGCATTAAAATAAAAATTAAATAAACAAAAAAATAAAAAATCTACTCTCACTATTTTCTGAAAAATTTAGTTCTGAATTTTTCAAAAAAAAAATCTAAAATCGGTGCATAATTGCGTTCTAAATGTCATTTTGAACCTCGTTTTCCGATTTCACCCCACTGTGCGGCATCAGCCGGTAACGCTGTACACGAAAATACGAAACAAGGAGAGCCTCGTCTAGTGGCCGCCAGGTTTCGTATTTTCGTGTACAACGTTACCGGCTGATGCAGATGGAATTGATAGTTAAAGTATATTTTTTTTACATCTTTTATTATTAAGCTTTGTACTTTAACGCAGTTTTCTTTTGGGTCTTGCATTTCTCAAAGTTTGAGACCGATATTTTATGTATAAAAAAAGTTCGAAGTTTGGTTGTAAATTCAACTACAGGGTTAACAATTGAGGTTTCTTAAAATAAAATTCTAGTTTTTTGTTAAAAATTATAAATTATTTTATCGTATTTTGTAAGTCGCCAGCGAAACTAGGTAAATGTAAAGAAAAACTTTTAGAAAGAAAATAATTAATATCCAGAGCCATAGACATTTGTATCCATCTCTAGGAAAATTTGAATTTTTTTCTCACACAATGAAATTAAAAATTTTCTTATTCGTTTCTTATTTAAGAAATATTTTGTTTTCAAATTATCGTCTAAATATTACAATCTACAATCTTCAGAATTGATTAACTATTATTGATGCAGAGACAGCTTTTTCAATGATAAAAATAGAATTGATTCAACTAACTATAAGAGTTGTGATATGATCTTAATTAACCGATTGGTTACGTTTTTGCTTAAGACAATCCCGAAACGAATTTCAATAATGGAAGTAGTTACACACCCTAGATAATTGAATTTCATCGTGAAATAGAAGGGGCGGGTCACGCGATCGGAAAATCACGAAATTTAAGCGACTTCCTTACGAAATACTTGGAAATAGCAACTATTGCTCGTTTTACGAAATTCTATTGATAAATCCTTCATTTTGATAAAAAAAAAGAAAAGTTAATATTATTAAAATTTTTTAATAAATACTAACGTCGGAAATTATCTAGTGTAATCTGTATGGAATTCTCATTGAGTTTTCCAATATTTCATCGAGATTCCCAAGAGTTCCGAGATTTCCGACTCTGATCGCTATCAGAAATCACGCGGGATTCCATAGACTCGGCTAAACTCGGTGGCTTTCGGATTCAGTCGGCTGTTCGTATTCGACTTCGTGATGCTACTCATTACCAAATATGAAAATCCTAAAACTGCGAATGCGGCCATTTGTTTTAAATTGTTATAGATATTTCTAAAAGTTCGTTGAGATTGAAGGGAGTTTTAAGATTTCCGGGAGTTCCGAAATTTCCGACGCTACTCGCGATTAGAATTCACGTGGTGTACTTACAGACTCGGCTAAACTCGGCAGCTTTCGAATTCAGTCGGCTCTTCTTTTTACGCATAGAAACGAGTCTATAGTTGCTCAACACCAACTTACCTCTATTCACACTTGGCCAACCATTTCCAAGAATTCTCACCAATGCTCGATTGCTGAGATTTCCAACATTTCCTTTAACTGTTCTTTCAAGATTTCTCTCGCAGCAAATCAAGATTCCTTAGTGAGTAGATACTGGTTCATGATATGGCCTAAGGTTTTTTTGTTGCAAAAAGCTCAAATTTGTACTCCACAAAAAATAATTTATTCTTTCCAGATGAAAAATTCGATAATTTGTTCAGAGGTTGCTGTGTTTTTTTAAATATTATTTTTAATCAAATTCAGTCTTCATAGTTAAGAGTTCCACTACTTTTGCCTAAAAATGAATACTTTTGGCTAGAGATTGATCTATTTATCTATTTGCTTTTCTTTTTTAAATTTGTACAGAGATTTCAAAGATTTCGTTGAGATTGCTGGGTGTTCTGAGATTTCCGAGAGTTCCAAAATTTCCGACGCTCCTGGCGATTAGAATTGACGTGGTATTCTACAGACTCGGCTAAACTCGGCAGCTTTCGGATTCAGTCGGCTGTTCGTTCCACGCCAAGAAATGTGTGTCCGCTTGCTCAACACCAACTTATCGCTATTCACACTTGCCTGAAGATTTCCAAGAATTCTCACGAATGCTCGATTGCTGAGATTTCCTAGATTTCCTCCAAGAGTTTTCTGAAGACTTGTCCCGCAGAAATTCAATATTTCCTAGTGAATTTTTTTAAAATGTTCTTTTTAATCAAATTTAATCTTCTTCTTAAATTATTTTTTGCTAAAAATTGATCCTTTTGGTTAGAGATTTATCTATTTGCCTAATATTCGAACAATTTTGTTAAAAAAATTAGTTTTATGTTTGGAAAATTTATTTTTGTGATTGAAAATTTGAATTTTTTGTTTTTGGTAAACATTTTTCTTATTGAGTTGAAAATTTTAATCTGTGGTGAAAGGTTCGTGTATTTTGTACATTTTTGGTTGAGAATTTATCTTTTTCACTTTAAAATATTTGTTTGAAGGTTTAAGCTTTATCTTTTCGGTTGCAAATTTAATTATCTTGTTGAATATTTGTTCATTTTGTGGCTAGAACGTAATTTTTTTTAATAACTTAAAATCCAAATATTGTAATTAGGAACAAAAAATAATATTTTTTAGTTAAAAATTAGTTATTTCGATGAAAGTTTATTCACTAAAGAAAATTAAGCTTTTTTCCAGCTATCGTATTTAGTAGAAAAATCTAATATTTTCTTTAAAGTGCGTGCTTTTAGAGCAAAAATTTAACTTCGTTCCAAATCATTAAAATTTTTTAGCTTGATTTCTTTAGACTCTTTTGTTGTAAATTCGAGTCTTTTTTTGGCTTGAAAATTAATCTCTTTTGGTAGGAAATCAGTTTTGGTTGATTAATTAAATATTTGTTAAAATTTGACTATTTGCTTAAAACTTAATATATTTTGTTTAATGTTTCTCTTTTACGTGGAAAATTCATATATTTGGTTTAAGGTTCAATGACTGTTGATAATTATTCCTTTCCCTTCTTAAAAATTCATCTATTTCTTTGGAACTTTAACTAGTTTGTTAGAAATTTATTTCTTTTTAGTGGAATTTGATATTGTCAAGTGAAACCTAATCGATCCCATTTTGTGAAAAATATATCCTTTTTAAAAAACACATTAACTAATTTGTTAGAAATTTATCATTACTGGTCCAACATTAATCTTTTAGCTTAAAATTTTAGTTAGATTATCTTGATAAAAAATTCATATTTCTAGATTAAAAATAAAAATATTAGTTTAAAATTAACGTATGTTTATTTGGGATTCATCTTTTTTTTTTGAAAATCAATTTTGTGCAAAATTTGGTTCTTTGGTTTGAACATTGATTTTTAGCTGTAATCTTAGTTGAAAGTGGAAATATTTTCTTAAAAATTAATTCGTTGGCTTTAAAACTTATCTACCTGGTTCGAAATTTACCTATTTTCTTAAAAATTTCCTTCTGAAAATTGAAAATTAATTTTTTGAAATAAACCTTTTAATTTTGAAAATTCTACTCTTTGTTTGAAACTTTGTTTTAGCTCTTAAAAATTTATTTTTAATTTTAAGATTTCACTATTACATTTTCAATTGAAAACTTATCTTTTTAAGTAAAAAAATTATTGAATCCAACTACTTTGACAAAAAAACATATTTTTTTAAAAGAAAGTCCACTTTTTTGATCAACATTCGTCTGTTTTATAAAAATTTTATATTTTTGGTAGTTTTTGTCCTAAATAATTTGATTTTTTAACTTGGCACCTTCACTCTTTTGTTATAAAAATCGTTTTTTTTGTGACAAAAATACATCTCTCGGTATACAAATTTTTTTCCATTAATAATTGAATTTCTTTATTAAAAACTGATTTCTTTAGTTAAAGATCCTTCGCTTAGATTCAAAATTTAATTATTTTTATTCAAAAGTATTTTTGTTAAAAATTAATTTTTTTAATAACTGTAAATTTAACTGTAACAAATGAAGTTTCAAATTGGATTATTTTTTTGAATTTTTTTTTCTGAAAATTGAACTATTTTCTTAAAAATTCGTTCCTCTGTATTCAAAATTTATCCTTCTAGGTAGAAAAACCACTATTCGGTTGAAAATTAAAATGTATTGTTGAAAATACTACTATTTTGTTAAAAAAACCAAATTTTTTGCAGAAAGATTCACTGCTTTTATCAACAATCGCTTATTTTATAAAAAGCATTTATTTTTTATAGTTTTTGCTTCGTGAAAAATCAAATCACTTTAACAATAACTGATTTTATTAGTTAAAGATCCATTGCATAGATTTAAAATTTAATTATTTTATTGAAAATTGTTATTGATAAAAATTAATTTCTAATGACAGCAAATTTAGCTGTTACAATTACACTTGAAAATTTAATTATTTTGTTAATTTTTTTTTTTGAAAATTGAACTATTTTGTTAAAAATGCCTTCCTTTTATTGAAAATTAATCTTCTAAGGTAGAGAAGTAATCTGTTCCGTTGAAAATGCATCTTTCTTTGTTGAAAATAAACTTTCCAATTTTGAAAGTGATATTCTATAACAGTTTAATTTTCAAGGTTTAAAAAATGAACTTTAGTGGATAAAATTTACATAAATGTTTTTATTACTTTAATTGTTTATATAAATCTTAAAAATGGATCGTATTATAATTTGAATTTTAAATAATTGAAATTCAAAAAAGCTTGATGCCTTTATTTTTTTCGTTAAATATAAATGGGGTAAAAAGGGGTAAAAAGTTAAGGTGCATTGTCGCTACTAAAATGCGATATATTTATCTTGAAAATCGATTTCCGGATCCGGTTATTAGTCACTCGTTGGTTACATAAAAACGGCAATTGAGAATCGTGTGGGCACATTTTGTGTCGTAAATATTCTTGCCAGTAACCCCTGCCCTGTCGAATCGTCCGCTCGAATTAATTTCAACGCAACTTGCATCACCGTCACGTCGGTCGTTAGCCAGAAAAATAAAACAAAAAATACTTTAACTGTTGGTGCAGAAGCTAGGTTTAGATCAGTAAAAACCTGACTGAATGATTTCAAGAGATAATTCACAATTATTAAATTTGAGGGGTGGGGGGCAGAAACTTAATTTTCAATATTCCCATGAATAAAAAAATAAAGAATTATGTACAAATAAACTTATGGTAAAAAACAACCTTATTTCTAAGTTATTAAAAAAATAAAGTTTCCTCCCACGCTACTGTGTCCAGTTGTTAAAACGTATTTTTTTATAGAGAGAGCTGGAAGAGGGATTTGAGATGTGACCAATAGGGTGGTCCAAAAATGAATTGGATTTTTTTTTCGAATTTGTATGCAAAACGCCTGAAAATTTGTTCAAATCCACAAAAAAATTAACCTTTTTTTTTGAAAAAAAATAATATTTAGAGGTGGTGCAAGCCCCATGAAGTTTAACACGTATTTCCCATAAGAGAACCCTAAAAAAAAGAGTTGAATTTTCAAAAGAAAAGTGAACGAAAAAATGCAATTTTCTATTAATTAAAATAAATTCTGAGACTCTCATAAATTCTCAGAGAATTTATTTCTCGGTTATATTCTCGGTAATATTCTCATTGTCGTTACCGTTCTCAAAGTCTCAAGTCCTAAAAAAATACCTAGGCATTTCAAAAGATTTTGAAGGATTTGAAAAATTTTAAAGATTCCAATGAATTTTCATGGATTACAGTAATTTAATATGATATTTTAAAGGATTTTAAACATTTAAGGGAATTTTCCAAATTTCAAGGAATTTTCAAAAGCTTTAAAAAATTTCGAAAGATTTTTAGGATTTTAAATATTTAAGGGTGTTCTAAAAAATTTCAAGAAATTTTCATCCTATTATTCTAATTTTAAGGAATTTCAAAGAATTTTTAATCAAGTAGTTGAAAAATCTTTTTAAAAAAAGGTCAAGGTATCTCAAAATATTTTGAAGGTATTGTAATATTTGAGGGTAATTAAAAATTTTCCAAGGAATTTTCAATGGATTACGGTGATTTAATTTGAGATATTGGAAGATTTAATATATTTTAGGATATTTTAATACATTGAAAGGAATTTTTAATTAGAATTTTTTTTACAATTTGCATGCAAAACGCGCGAAAATTTGTTTAAATACACAAAAAAATAAACCTTTTCTTTTTTTTTTAAAGAGAAAAAAATAATATTTAGAGGTGATGCAAGCCCCATGAAGTTTAACACTTATTTCCCATAACAAAAAAAGACGTTTTTGTAAATTTTATTCAGAATTCTCAGTATTAGGTGAATTGAGTTCGAAATTCACCATTTCTCTTCACAATTAGTTACAGAATGCTAATAAAATATTACTTTTTAAATATCACCCCCATAAGTATGTTCTATAAGGGTCCCAAAAAATCCCCATAAGTGAAAAAATGGGTTTTTCGAGTTTTCGGCACTAATTATGATTTTCTGCGGGTTTTTCTTTGCCTAATGATAGAAAGTTTCAGTTTTTTCTGAAATTTTTAACTTTATGCCCACTTTTCGCTTGAAGTTAATATTTTATTTTATTTGACAAAAATAATTTTTTATACAAATTATTATTGTTTATGGCTATCTTCTCTCATATAAGTGCTAAAAAGTTTCGGTTTTTTCGAAACTCTTAAGATTTTTGTCCAATTTTCACTTAGTGAGGTAATAATTAATGCGTGTTAAAAAAGTTGCTTATTTAATCAATTTATTATTTTTTATAACCATTTTCTCTTAGATAAGTGCTAGAAAGTTGTGCTTTTTCTCAAATGATTAACTTTGCTTTACCTTTTTAGCCGTGAGCAAATAATAAATAAACATCAGAGAGAATCATATTTCAAACAATCTCTTTCTTTTTTACTTTTAATTATTTAATTATTTGTTTTTGTCTCTTTTGCATAATAGCTGTTTCGTTTCATTTAATTTTTTTAACATTGGTAAAAAAATTTCAGAAGAACCGCAAGTTTCTATCATCAAGCAAAGTAAATATTATTAGCAATGATAATGAATTGTTTAAATAATAATTTTGTTAACATGAATTAATCATTACTTAACTCTAATTGAAAAGTCATAAAAAGTTAAGATTGCAGGAGAAAACCGCAACTATGTAGTTTTATTCTAGAAGAAGATAGCTATAAACATTAATAATTTGCTTAAAGAATTATTTTTGCTAAATGAAATAAAATATTGACTTACTTTGAGTGAAAAGAGGTCAAACAGTTGAAAATTTCAGAAAAAACCGCAACTTTGTAGCATTATTCTAAGAGAATATTGTTATAATTAATAAAGAATTGTTCAAACAATCATTTTTATTAACTTTAATTGATTATTACCTCGCTCTAACTGAAAGGTTGAAAATAATTTGAAAGATTCAGAAAAAGCCTTGACTTTCTAACCCTTTTCTAAAAGAAAGTTGCCAAAAACAATAATAAATTGTTTAAACAATTAAAATAAACATCTAATTATTAGTATAAAGTAATATTTCATGTATTTGAAACAATCTGCGTGAAAAGAACTGCAAACAATCATAATTAGTGCCTAAACCTCAAAAAAACTATTTTTACACTTATGGAGATTTTTTCGGATCCTATAAATTAGACTTATGGCAGTGATATTTAGAAAGTAATATTTTATTCGCATTCTGTGACTAATTTTGAAGAGAAATGGTGAATTTCGAACTCAATTCACCTAATATTGAGAATTCTGAATAAAATGTACAAAAACGTCTTTTTTTCTTATGGGAAATGCGGGTTAAACTTCATGGGGCTTGCCCCACCTCTAAATATTATTAAAAAAAAAATCAGTTTACTTTATTGTGAATTCGAACAAATTTCCGGGCGTATCACATCAAAATTCGAAAAAAAAATTTTGGACCATCTTAGTGACCAATCACTTTTCTTTGGCCAGTCACTAAAACTTATTTCTTTGAAGAGGGAGCTGGAAAAGGAGTGCGAGATGCGATTAATCACTCTTTCGGGTTCCAGATGTGACCAATCACTCTTCTGTCACCAGTCGCTAAAACGTATTTTTTAAAGGTGAAGCTGGATAAGGGATTTTTAATTTGACTAAGCACTCTTCTGTGATCAGTTGCTAAAGCGTAATTTTGTAAAGGGCGAGCTGTATAAGGGTTTTGAGACTAAAAGTAAGAATGATTAAAAAAATTATATTTATAAATATTTTAATAACATAAAATTAATTTTAAAAAGTGCAGGTGATGAGAATCGAACACACAACCTACCGGTTATGAAGCCCAAACACTGATACCTGAGCTATCAGACAATTTAAACTATTCTTCACTAAACTCTGTATGGCCCATAGCGAATATTTTGCACTCGAGTTTTTCGAAAACGGCAGAAAAATTTATAATAATCGTTCTTCCCTTGATAATTTAAATCAAAGTAAATATTCTATTTCTGCGAAATTTCTGGACGAATAGCCGTTCGCTAATTCTGGTCGAATAGCCGTTCCGTTTTAAAAAAAACTTTTTCTTAACAAAAATGGTTCTAACGATTTCAGAAATAGAAGAATTTACTTTCAAAATTAGAAACATGAGAATTGTAGAGAATGCTTTCCCGAAGAAAATAAGCCATGATTGATCAAATTGCTATAATTTTTGAAAATTTATTAAAAAGCGATGAACCAAAAAAATTTAATTGTAAATGCATGATTAAAATTAATACTTTTTTATTGTGAATATTAATATTTTTCATAAAATTAACGTTTTTTGTTTGAAATTACATCAGGTATAATATTTTCATTCTTATAATCATAGATAAACTATTATTTTCAGATATCTTTGAATCAAAAATGAATTTTTCCGAATAGAATTGGATTTAAAACCTGAAAATAGGAATTTTCAACACAAAAGTTAACTTTGAACCAAAAAGTTGATATGTTTTAACGAAAAAATATTGTTATAATGATTCAAAATGTGTTTAATTTAACAAAAAACGAGTTATAAGTAGAATACTTAAATTCATGAATAATTCATATAAATTTTCAACTGAACAGTTATAATTGTAACGAAAAAATTTATTTTGTAGAAAAAAAGACAAATTGTCAACAAGACAGTCTAATTTTTAATTAAATAGTTAAATTTTTCACCAAGAGTTTTAATATTCTAGCAAAAAATACAAATTTTCAAGGAAATCGTTAAATTTTCAACTAATAAATGGCCACTTTCAACCTAAAATGGGATAGTTAAATTTTAAGCGATATAAATTAATTTTTTACTAAAATAATAAATATTCAACTGAAAAAATACAATTTCGGAAAATTAGGGTGACCGTCTGTTTGAAAGTTGAATTTTCGACCAAATTCTTGAATTTTCAGTTTATTAAGTTAATTTTTACCCAAGGTAAAAGAGACATTTTTAAATAAAAATAAAATAGGTAAATTTTCAAGTAAATTATTGAATTCTTAACTAAAATTATACATCTGTCACCAAAAAGAAGCTTTTTTTACATCAGTTCCACTTTCTATAAAAAAATTTAATTTGTATAAATTGTTTAATTTTCAGTTGAAAAATTAATTTCTACCCGAAAAAAACAAAGTTTAAAAAAACAAGAGTACTTAATACTTAGTATAAAAAAAGTTATTTAGTTGATGTTTAAAAAAATGCTTATCTTAAATTTAAAAAATTTCAGTTTAAACAAAGAAAAATTTAATGATAAAAAATGGTTTTGTTTTCAGTTAAAACACATTAATATTTAACCAAACAGGTACATTTTTTACTATAAATTTGCAACTAGAAACGTAAAAGTTTCATTTTAAATATAAAAAAATCATTTTCAAACAAACAGTAAGTTCTTAACGAAAGAATTAAATTTTTTTAAATGAAAAAAACATAATTTTAAATCAGAAGGATTATTTTTATAATAAATCGTGTAATTTTTAACAAAAAACAATTAAACCTAAAAAAAACATATTTGCATTTTCCACCAAATTATTTTCTCTTCCAGTAAAAAAAGACAAATTTTTAAGAAGATAGTTTAATCATCAACTCGAAAAGATGAGTTTTCAAAAAAAAGATATATTCTCAACGAAAAATGTAATATTTCTAGTATAAAGACAAAAAACAAATTTGTTTTATTTAAATATTTATGCTAATGCAAATGACGAGAAAATAGTCGTTTTTCTTGTTTTTTTAAGTGTAAATTTTTTTTTGTGTTTTATCTGGTATAGTTAATTATTATAAATAAATTCAATTAAAAAACAGTGTACATTTTGGATTCTTCTTTGTCCAAGAACATTTTTCAATTTAATTTACTGGCTTAACAAAATGTTATTCAATTATGAAAATTTGTAATTTGATATATTTTAGTAATTTTATAAACAAATTATCTAAAAACATTTCCAGTGCGCTCATTTAAAGGCCAAGCGAAATCGTGTTTCCTCTTTGTTTTTCTTAAGTGATATGCTTTGTGATCCTCAGTAATAAAAATTTATCAGCTCATATTTTTAAAATAATTTTTTAACAACTCCTATTAAGAAGTGCCTCGTGTCAGTACTTTTAAGAATTTCAAGAATTTAAGAATTTTTAATTTTTTACAATATTTTTATTGTTCAGGGGTTGAATATCAGTTATTTTCCAGTCCAGACATTTTTAGGAATTACAGTGTTTCATATACAAAAATTTACAAATATATTAATTTGTTTGAAACAAAACAAAAGTTTTTTCTAATTTAAAAGATAACTCTTTAACAAAATTATTGAATTTTTAACATAATAGTTGAATATTCAACCTAAAATGACAAATTGTAAACAAAGAAGTGTCATAGTTTTGATTTTCATCAACAAATATTCTTTACAAAAATGCAACTTTTGAACAAAAAATATGACTGTTCAACAAAAAATTAATTTTCCATAAAACTGATGCATTTTTGCGCAGAAAAAGGAAATTTGAAACTCAAAAATTATTTTTAACAACAAAAAACACGCATTTTTAACTGAAAAATATCAATCTTAAAAAAATGGAAGTTACATTTTATCTTGAAAAATTAATTCTATACCAAAAAAAGAATTTTCAATTTGAGAAGATTAATCTATAACAAGATAATTAAACTTTTAACCAAAGAGATAACTTTTCAACATAAAATATAAATCTTTAACAAAAAAAAAGTGATTTCTTAAAAAAGCGCTTCAACCAAATGTTTTAAACTAATTAGTTGAATTATTAAGCAGAGAAGAACGATTTTTAATCAAAAAGTTGCAATTTCCATACAAAAAATGAAATTCTTTTTATAACAGATGAAGTTTTAAATCAAAAGGATAAAATTTCAAAGAAAGAGATGAATTTTTGGTTGGAAAAGATTTTAGTCGAGTTTTCACAATCAAACTATGAATTTTTTAACAAGGAATAATTTTCTACCAAAAAAATTCAATTTTCAATCGAAAAAGACAAATTTTTAACCAAAAAGGATGACTTTTTAAAAAATTTGTTGAATTCTCTAGCAAATAGTTGCATTTTTATCAAAAAATATGAAATTTATCGTGAAGCAAAAGAATTTTTTTACAAAAAAAGGTTGAGTTTTCATTCAAAAAGATTTCAGTTAACTCAGTAACATGAAAAATTGAATTTTTGTGACAAAAAAATAAGTTTCTATGAAAAAAATTAAATTTTAAATCCAAAAAGACGAATTTCTCAACCAAAATGAATGAATTTTTAACAAAATAGATAAATTGTCTACCAAATGGTTGCATTTTTATCCCAAAAATATCAATTTTGTACTAAAATAAATGAATTTCTAATAAAAAATAAACTTTTTTTATAAGTGGAACTTTCCGTCAGAAAATATTTCAGTTCATTTTGCAACAGCAAAATATAAATTTTAAACAAAAAGTAATTATTTTACAAAATAGTTAAATTTTCAAGGAAATAGTATAATAGTTTAATTTTTAACCAAGCAGTTGAATTTTTATCCAAAAACGATTTAATTTCTTCTAAGGCAGATAAACTTTATATTAAAAAAGAGAAATTAAAAAAAAATCATAAATTCTCCGAGAATTTATTTCTCGGTTATATTTTCGGTAATATTCTCATTATCGTTACCGTCCTCAGAGTCTCAAGTACTAAAAAAAATTCTAGGCATTTCAAAACATTTTAAAGGATTTGAAATTTTTTAAGATTCCAATGAATTTTCATTGATTACAGTAATTCAACATGATATTTTAAAGGATTTGTATAGAAAATTAGACTTGGTGAAAAATAGGGCACGCAACTGTTGGTGTTCGCACTTCGCGCTCGATTTTATATTTATCTCGCGCTTCGCGCTCGATTATGTATTTACCTCGCGCTACGCGCTCGGTCTTTATATTTTCGCACATTATTGCGTAAACATTTAAAAATTAAGACTCAAAACATCCACCACTGTAATTTTGTAATTGTGAATTCTCTTTCGTTAAAAGAGAGTTTGAGCGCACCTACGGCACGTGACTGATGGCAATGGCACTCCGCACTTGGTCTTTGTATTTCTTCCGCATTCGGGCACAGACCTTTTAAAATCAAAGGTGAACGGACCGACAACTGTAATTTTGTGATTTTGAACTCTCTTTTGTTAAAACTCTTTTGGCTTTAACGAACACATTCTCATCACGTATTTCGTGCTTCGCACTCGATTTTGTCCAACGTGTAAACTTTTCTACATTATACACAACACTTTTATATCAATTATAACACATTTTTTATGTAACTCTGCCTGGGATTACTTATTAAAAAATTTCAAAATAAAAAGCAAATTGTATTTATCATGATTATTTTTTTATTTGTTTCTTATTTTGCTTTAAATTGTATTTTAAGCTGCTCTGAAACGTGTATCATTTCAATTAATGTATATAATTACAATTCATAATATGCATAAAAATTGAATCATACCAATTCTTATTTCCTTGTTGTTATCATTTTTTTATTTTTTATTTTGTTTTTTACGACTAAATAAAAACTACTGCGCATCTGCATAGGTTCTAAGAAAGGAACCTATATAGGGTCCTATGTAAGAGCCTATGTCGTCTTTCGTCTTATCTGTGCTTTTTCAAAAATTTAATTTTTTTATTTTTGATCTTATTATTTACGCAAAAAAAATCTACTCGTCCTATCGAAAATTGATTGATAATAAATTGATGGATCTTTTTAGGCGAACAACTTTGGTCTGTTAATTTTAGTGTATACGTTGGGTCTTTTTTTTTAAATTTAACATTTTTATTTTGAATGTTATTTTTTACGACTGAAGCAAAAACTACGTGTCCTATCAAAAATTATAGCCCTTTTTAGATGAACAATTTTTGTCTAATTTTTTTTCGTAACTTGGGTCGAAAAGTGATTTATTATGAATTTGTAGTTTTTTCCAGTGCTTGTAATTTGAGCTTTTTCATTTTTTTCGTATCTTGCACAGTTTAACCAAAAAATGGAATTTGTGGATTAAAAAATTTTTTTTTTGCAGGATCAAATTTGGAATGTTCAAATTTTCGACCAAATTAAAAAGTTGTTATTATAATCTTGTAGGGCCTTCAAAAGGCAAAGTTTTTCTTTCTTTGACTTTTTTTATATCATGTGTTGTTTGGCTTAAAATGTTCATTTTTGTTTTTTTTTTATTTTGAAAATGTCCTAACTCTGATGATTTTCTATTTATAGGAAAAATTCATGAGGATAAATTGTTTGAGTTTTTGAGTAATATGAATAAACATACATAGAATTTTTTAATCTTGAAAAAATGTGGTTTCAAAATTTTTTGCTACGATCAAATTTGGAATTTTCAACTTTTCGACCAAATTAAAAAAATTGTCATTATGATCTTGTAGGGGTTTCGAAAAGCAACGTTTTTCTTTTCTTGATTTTTTTCGTATCATGCGTTGTTTGGCGTAAAATATTCATTTTAATTTTTTTATTTTTTTATTTTGAAAATGCTCTAACTCTGGTAATTTTCGATTTTTCAAAAAAAAGTCATTTGGATAAATTGTTCAACTCTTTGAATTCTATAAATAACCGTACAGAGAATTTTGTAATTTTCAAAAAAGTGGTCTAAAAAATATTCAAAATGTGTTTCAGATTAAAAAATCGCCTTTAAATTAAAAAATTTTTCTAATAAATTTCGCGTTCAGAATTAATTTTTTTTTTTTTAAATTCAACTATTTCATTTAACATCTATTTTCGACGGAAACTTTCATCTTTCGAATTACAAACTCGATTTTTAATTTGAAACTTTTTCTATTAAACTCCGTGTTCAGAATTAATCTCTTTTGTTTAAAAATTCAACAAAGTAGTTGATATTGTTAACAAAAGCTATTAATTCTTAACCCAGAATTTGATAGTAAAAAATTTTAAATTAAAAATCGAGTTTTCAGTTCAGCAGATGAAACCTTCTGTTGAAAATGGAATAATGTTCAACAAAATAGTTAAATTTTTAAACAACAAGTTAAATTTTCATCCAAAAAGCTGAATTGTATACTAAAAAAGGGATTTTTAATAAAATACATGAACTTTGCACAACAAAAATTTATTTTCCTACAAGGCTAATTTTCCAGACAAAAAATTAATGTTTAATCATTGTTACATTTTCGACAAAAAAGATTAATTTACTTGTAGATAGAAACAATTACTTTTTGTGCTTTAAATTATTGAAATTAATTAAAAATTCCTTAAAATGTTTTTAAAAATCCTAAAATATATGAATCCTTTAAAATCTGATATTAAATTACTGTAATAAATTAAAAATTCCTTGGAATGTTTTAAAATACTCTCAAATATTACAAAACCTTTAAAACTTTTTGAAATTCCTTTAAATTATAAAAATAAATTGAAAATTCCTTGACATCTTTAAAAACATCCTCGAATATTTAAAATCCTTAAAAATCTTTTGAAATCATTTGAAATTTTTTTAAACTCTTGAAAATTCCTGGATATTTTAAAAATACCCTGAAATGTTTTAAATCTTTTGAAATCTCATACAAAACTATTGAAATCAATTGAAAATTCCTTGAAATCTATTAATATATCATTGAATATATCAAATCCTTTAAAATTTCATATTGAATTACAGTAATCAATTGAAAATTCCTTGGAATATTTTTTAATTTGCTCACATTTTTCACATCCTTAAAAATTTTTGGAAATACCTTGAACTTTTTTTAAAGGTTTGAAAAATACTTTGAAATTTTTAAAAATAGCCGTTCTAAAAATTTTTTTTTTATTCTTGGAAATTCCTTTAGATTATAAAAACAAAGTGAAAATTCCTTGATATCCTTTAAAACATCCTCATATATTTAAAATCTTTTGAAATCGCTTGAATTTTTTTTAAGCTTTAGATTGAAATTTAGAAAACAGAAAAATTTCAAAACGTAGAAAACGCTCAATTAGAGTTTTGAAAACGGGATCAATAAAAATTCGAACCTTTCGAAATTTAATTTAAAAAAATTTTCAATGATGAAATATGAATAATTTTCAACTCGATGGGAATCCAGTCTTCAAAACTAATCTACAAACATTTCAATATCTAACGTTTTGACATTTTTACCTTTTCTAAATTTCAATCTGAAGCTTTAAAAAATTTGAAGAGATTTTAAAGGATTTTAAATATATGAGGATGTTTTAAAAGATGCCAAGGAATTTTCAATTTATTACAGTAATTTAATATGAGATTTTGAAGGATTTGATATATTTTATGA
Source organism: Belonocnema kinseyi (assembly GCF_010883055.1). NCBI lineage: Eukaryota > Metazoa > Arthropoda > Insecta > Hymenoptera > Cynipidae > Belonocnema > Belonocnema kinseyi. The sequence continues at coordinate 22,153,024 of NC_046666.1, forward strand.
TATTTTAATAGATTCCAAGGAATTTGCAATTGCTTTCAATAATTTGGTAAGAGATTTTAAAAGATTTGAAACAATTCAGGGTATTTTTAAAATTTAAAGGAATTTTCAATTAATTTTTTTAATTTAAAGAAATTTCAAAGAATTTTAATAATTTTAGCACTTATTTAAACAAATTCCAAAGTACTTTAGAAATATTTGAAAGGTTTCAAGGTGTTTCAAACGTTTTTGAAGGTTTTGGAATATTTTAGAGTATTTTAAAACCTTCCAAGGAATTTTCAATTGATGACAGTAATATAAAACGACATTTTAAAGGATTTAAAGTATTTAAGGGTATTTTTGAAATTGAAAGGAATTTTCAAGAACTTTAAGAAATGTCAAGATATTTCAAAGGATTTTAAATATTTTAGGATGTTTTAAAATATTCCAAGGAATTTTCAATTAGTTTCAATAATTTAAAGCCATTTCAAAGAATTTTAACGACTTTTTTCAAATTTTTTGGTTGAAAGTGGAGCTACTTTGTTCAAAATCTAGTTTTTTTATGATTGATCAGTTTAGTTGAAAAATTTGTTTTCTGAGAATTTAACTATTTTGTAGATTTTTTTTGTTATTGTGTCAAAAGTATTTTTTTAACTACAAGAAAATTGATCTTTTTTGTGGAAAATGTAACTATGATTAAACATTCATTTTTGTCCAGAAAATTACACATGTAGAAAAATAAATTTCTTTCTTGCAAAGTTCATGGATGTATATGTACATACATGTACTCTAATTTGTTGAACATTATTCCATTTTTAACAGAAGGTTTCATCCTTTGAATTGAAAACTCAATTTTTAATTTGAAAATTCTTACTATCAAATTCCGTGTTAAGAATTAATCTCCTTTGTTTACAAATTGAACTACTTTGTTGAATTTTTAAACAAAAGAGTTTAATTCTAAACACGATTAAAAATTGAGTTTTTAATTCCAAAGATGAAAGTTTCTGTCGAAAATAGAATAATGTTCAACAAAATGGTTAAATTAAAAAAAAGAGATTAATTCCGAACGCGCAATTGAATAGAAAAATTTTCAAATTAAAATGTGATTTTTTAATCGAAAAGACCAAAATAGCTGTTCGAAATAGACGAGTGTTCATCAAAATGCTACAGAAAACAAATTCAATAAAGTCTAAAACTAAATTGTTTTAAAAGCTTTACTAGTAAATCAGCAAAACTATATCAGTTAATGATAATTTTCAAAAAAGAAATTCAAATTTACAAATGTAAGAGTGGATTCTGAATTTATGAAAACACTTTTGGCGTCATTTTTTAATTATGATTTTTCATTTCAATCTAGGACAAAAAAGTCGACAAAATGTAAATTATTCAATGGAAAAACACGCTTTTCGAAATAAAATTACAATCACTAAATGCAGCGGGTTGAATATTAAATCGTTAATTTTATTGGGAGATACGCGAGAGTATTTTCAGTTTTATTATTTATCGTACGAGCTTTTCCATTTTCAAATTTTACTGATAAAATAATCCTCATATCTACATTTTAGTATTGAAAGTCAGTGAAGTTTGATTAATTTTTTTAAATTTAAATAAAACGCTTTGTTTATTTTTTACTCTGTTTACAATTTTGAAAAATTGTTCTGATTACCAAAAATTCTTTAAAGTATAATAAAATTTTTTTTTGTTTTATTCTTTTGTTTGGGAACAATTTCCAATTATTCTACATATATCTGAATTACTAAAGTGCGTTGAAAATGGAAACACAAAGCGAATAGCCAGGGGCTAAAAGAGGCAGCTTTTTCGAGCTCTATTGGACAATTTATTTCGACGTTACTTCCATTTCAGTGGAATTATTCGGTTACCTGATATTCAACTCTATATTGAAAACCAAATCTCTACTTTAATTACATTTTAAATTTTTTTCATGAAAAATAATGAGTATTCGAGATTAATGCGATAGATTTACAACTTTCTTTCGGCGATTTAATTAATTTTTAAATAAATTTATTATGAAATTTAACAAAAAATATAGTACATTATTCAACAAATAAATCAAATTCCCAAGAACTGAAAAACTATTAAAAAATTGTCTGAAAAGAAAATACTCGAAATAGAAAATTCCTAAAATAAAAAAAATTATCAAAATATAAAATTCTTGATCATCGATTGAAGAAGAAAACTTGCCCATAGTGGTTACAATGAAATATATTAACAACAAAAATTGTTTGGCCTTTTAATTAATTTATTTATAAATTATTGTTTGAATCTGAAATAAAAATTTACAATAAAAATTCCTAATGTCAATGAACAATATAAGAATAAGTTTTTATTTCAAAAGCAATACTTTTAAAAAAGCTATCAAGCTAAATAAAAAAAATAAGTGCTGTCTGAAATTATTTTTCAATTATCGTCATGTTCAATTTTAAAAATGATATAGAAAAAGACACTGAACAATGAAAATAATTTTCTTTAATTAACTGAACAGACATTTTTTTTAAATATTCCAAAAGTTTTTTAACATTTTCTAAAAAGTTCGGAATATTTTTAAGCATTTTTTAATCAATTTTCAATGATTTTATGAAGAATTCAACTCAGTAGGAAAGATATTCCAGAATTTCAGTTTTTGTTTAGGAGATAAAAAAATTCGTAAAGTCCTAAACGATTTTTAAATATTTTAAAGATATTTTTCTTTTAAAATGCTTCCAGTTTTTAAATCAATTACTACATTTTTCAACGATAATTTATCTTTTTTGGTAGAATATTTATCACTTCAGCTTAAAAATTACGGTGTTGGTTGAAAATGTGTATATGTTGTTAAAAAATTCGTCTTTTTGGCCAAACTTTTTTTCAAATTAAGGAATCAACTATTTTATTATAAATTTGTTTTGCTTTTTTAAATTAAATTTATGCAAGAATAAAATTATATTTGGATTAAAATATCAACTCTTGCATTTTTAGTTGAGAATCCTTTTTTTACGGTTGAAAATTTACCTACTTTGTCAATTTTTATTATTTTACATGAAAATTCATCTCTTTAGATATAAATTCAACCTTCGTGGTAGAAAATACAATAATTTAGATAAAAATTAAAGTATTTGGCTAAAAATGAACTTTCGTGAGAAAAAATGAATTTTTTGTTGAAAATTCCTATATATTTGTTAAAAAATTAAAGTGCTCAGTAGAAAATTCGTCCCTTTTGGGAAATATTTCAATGTATTTTGTAAAAAAAAACTGTTTTAAATAAATATTTTTCGGTTGAAATATCAACTTTTTTTTGCGAATTCACCTTTTTTTAAACTTAAACTAATTGGTTAAAAGTTAAATTATTTCGTTAAAAGATCCTTTTTTTTGTGTGTAAGATAGATCATTTTAACTATAAATTTAACTTTTATGGCAGAAATTTAATATTTTTGAAGAAAAATTCAATCATTTGGTTGACAATCCAACTATGCGGTTAAAAATGACTTTTTTGTTAAAAATTGAATTCTTGGAATAAAAAAAATATAGTATTTTGTTGAAAATTTGTCCCTTTTCGAACATATTTGGTCTTTTATGATTGAAAATACAACTGTTTGAAATTTAATATCTTTTGTTTAAATATCAACTATTTTTTTTCTTCTGCTTTCACTTTTTTTCAGTTAAAAATTCAACGTTAAACTATTTGGTTAAAAAAGCTAAAGATTAAAAATTTTAGATGAAAATTCGTCTTTTTTGGTAGAAAGTTAATCTTCTTAATGGAAAATTCAATCATTTGTTCGCAAATGCAACTATTTGTTTGAAAATAACTTTTTTGGTGAAAAATAATTTCTCTGTTGAAAATCCGTATTTTTAGGTTTAAAAAAAAAGCGTTTTGTGGATAATTTATTTCCTTTGGAAAACATTTAATCTTGTTTGGTCGAAAATACAATTGATCGAAACTTAATCTTTTTGTTGCAAATGCCTTATCTTTTGTTTAAAATTCAGTAAATTGGTCGAAAGTTTAACTATTTGGTTGAAAAAAGATATATTTTTTTGTTCACGATTATTAATTTTTGACGAAAAATCGTCTTTTTTGGTAGAAATATAATCTTTCATGGTAAAATTACAAAATTTGGTTGGAAATTCAACTATTTGGTTGAAAAATAACTTTCTTGTTGAAATTGTATTTTTGGGCTCAAAAATTAAAACTTTTTGTACAAAATATGTCTTTTCTGAAGAAAAAATTTTTTACATTGGTAATATATCAGTCTGAAATTTAATCTTTTTCGGTTAAAATATTAACTATTACTGTTTTGCTTTAGAATAAATAAAAATAAATAAGAATAAAATAAAAGTTCAATCGTTTGATTGATAAATAAAATATTTTTTAAATAACTTTTTTCTTGAAAACTTTTATTTTTCTGTTAAAAAATTTAAGAATTTTGTAGGAAATTCGTTTCTTTTGTGAAATATGTGATCCTTTTTTTGATATACCAACTATCACATTTTTTGTAACGTACTAAACATTTTTTGATAAAAATTTATTTACTTGGTCGAACATTGTACTATTTGGTTAAAAAATCTTTTTTCGTTCGGTAAAGATTGATAATTTTAAATAAAAAGTTCTCTTTTTTGGTATAAAATTAATCTTTTTGAAGCTAAATTCAATCGATTGGTTGAAAATTCAACTATTTAGTTCAAAAATATCATTTTCTTGAAAAACTAGTCTTTTGCTAAAAATTCCTATTCTTCTAATGAAAAAATTATAGCATTTTGTAGAAAATTCGCTGATTTGAAAAAATATTTAACCCTTCTTATGTTAAAATATAACAGGTAGAAATTTTATATTTTGCGTTAAAATATCAACTGTTTGTTTTTGTTGCATAGTCTTATGTTTGAAAATTCACCATTTTTTGTTGAAAATTCAACAACTCGGTCGAAAGTTGAACTGTTTGGTTAAGAAATATTTTGTTGTTGTTAAAGATTGATCATTTTAGATGACAAATCGTATTTTTGGTAGAAACTTAATCTCCTTGGAAGACGATTCTATTATTTATTTTAAAGTTCAACTATTAAGATAAAAATATAACTAGTTGAAATTTAATCTTTTTTGTTTGAAATACCATACAATTTCGTTTTTCAATTTGCGATTAAAAATTTTGTCGATAGTACTGGCGCGTGAATGATGATGCTAATAAAAGTAAAAAATTAATAAAAATAAATTTGTTTTCAAAAGAAACCCAGAAAAAGTGAGGATATTAAAAATCATAATAAAATAATAATAATAATAATAATAATAAATAAATAAAACATAAAAAATATAATAAAAGGTAAGGATAAGAAGTTGCTTTAAAAAAGAAAGTTAGCCATTACTTGAAATGAAAATAGAATGTCATTGATGCTAAAGTATCTGGATTCTAAATAAAAAGCTTTTAATTAAAAAAAACCATCCATAAATTGTTTCGTTTGTTGATAAGAAACCGTACGTCAAATAGGCGGTTCATCGTCATGATAATGAAATATTGATTAAACACATACTCTGCGTGCAGCTAATGAGTAGATGTTCGTTTTTATAATGACACTTTAATAACACGCGATATCAAATTATAAGACGGGGTCAAAGTCCTCGATATGATATTTCTCTAGAAAAAGTATTTTTCGTCTCAAAAATAATTTTTAAAAATCTAAACACGTTTACGTTTAAAAAATTGGTTTGAAGGTTTTTTTTCATTTCTTGCCCCAAGAAATCTACCAAAAAGATGTTTAAAAAATATATAATTTTTTTTTTTAAATACAAAGATGAAAACAGAAAATCGCCCTTATCTATTACTTGCTTCTAATTAATATTGCAATTCAGGGTGAATTCTAAATAAATTCAAAATGTAAAAAATATTTGTAAGTCTCTTTAAATTCTTGAAGTCCTATAATATCTGTGAATTCTGCTGACTAAATTTTCTTCTTAATTTATTAGAATATTATAAAACCCCTTGAAATTCTGTGCAATTTAATTATATTTCCTTAAATCCTTAAAAATTAATCAAAATAACTTCGGACCCTTTAAAATCCAGTAATATAATTAAAGTTACCAAAAATCTCATAAAATCCCTTGAAATATTTTGATATAGTTTAAAATTTTTGCTTTTTATTTATTTGATTCTTTATTATCTCTACAATATTTTAACAAATTATTAAAATATTTTTAAAATTTATTCCCCAGATTCTAACCTAAGGTCAAACTTTGAGAAAACGAAATTTCAAAATTTAAATAGTAATTGTACTCATCACGCGATTGAAAAACTTTCAAATAATAATATTGTTATAAATATTATAAAGATTGCAATATCTGGAAATGTTCTGCAGTTTATATTTTAATTTAAAATAGAAAATTCGTCTTCTTTGGTAAAAACTAAATTTTTTTGGTTGAAGATGTTGAAAATTTATAGTTTTTAATTGAAGATTCTACTAATCGCTTCAAGTTTTTTTGTAGAAAATGAACCTTCGCGTTTAAAAATAATTGTTTGTTGTTAAAAATTAATTTTTTGAACTAAAAATTTACCCGTCCCATTTTTACTTGAAAAATAATAATTTTTATTAATAATGCACCTTTTTCAGTTTAAAATTTGAGTATTCGGTTAGAAACTCAATTTCATTGTTTAAAGTTTGTTATTTTGAAAGATAATTAATATTTTTATTAAATAATTATATTTCAATCTTTAAATATAAACAATTTATTAAAAATGCCTCTATATAGATAGAGGATTCATCTATTGTATGAAACAAAATTTTTTATTTTCAAAATTAAATTGATTAACTGGTAATTCACATATTTAAGTTTTGGTTCAAAATTTATTTGTAAGGTTAAAAATTCATCTTTTCAGTACAAAATGAAACACCTTGATTAAGATTTTTTTTTACTTAAAATTTACCTATGTGATTTTCCGTTGAAAACTTGAATTTTCCAGTTGAACATTCCACCAGTTGTTTAAAGTTTTTTCTTTTTGATGGAAAATTAATCTCCGCAGTTCAGAATTATTTTTTAAGTTTCGTATACAATGAAATTTTTAATTCATGAAATCATTTTTAATTCTGAAAAATAAACTAATAATATACACTTTCATCTACTTTCATTGAGAAATAAACTATTGTCTTCTTTTTAGTAGAAAATTCATTTAATTAATTAATTAAAAATTCCCGAATAATAAAATTCACGACAGTTTATAATATTAACGAATTGGATTGGACTGAAGTTTCTGACGTCATATGACGAATTTTTTTTTTAATTTTTAGCTCACATATGGCTCAGTATAATAAAAAGAATGCCTAGAAACAGTGTGTCTATTTACGAAAGCGATTCCAGCAATAAAAACACAGAAAACTCATAACTGCAAGGATATACCGTGTGTTCTACCTCAAAACGAAGAGTTAGTGACTTTTTAACCCCCCCCCCCCTTATTTGAAAGGTACTATCAAGAGGTAATAAAAAAAAAATTTTTAAAAGATTTTCCATTTGCGGACGACAGCCAAAATTGAGAAAAACTGGACAAAAAATCGTCATAGGCAGGATATACAGTGTGTTCTATCCCAAAACGAAGAGGGTGTGACTTTTGTAACCATTTATATTCGAAAGGTATTTTAAAGAGGTGATAAAAAAAATGTGAAAAAAGATTTTCCATTTGCGGACGACAGCCAAAATTGAGAAAACCTGGACAAAAAACCGTCTTGGGGGTGAAGAAGAGGGGGAAACAAAGGGGGTGACTTTTTA
>NC_046666.1:22160837-22170804 GCF_010883055.1 Belonocnema kinseyi
AGAGGGGGAAACAAAGAGGGGGTGAGTTTTTTAACCCCCCTATTTAAAAGGTACTATCAAGAGGTAATGAAAAAAAACTTTAAAAAAGATTTTCCATTTGCGAACGACAGCCAAAATTGAGAAAAACTGCACAAAAAATCGTCTTAGGGAGGATATACATTGTGTTCGTCCCCAAAACGAAGAGGGCGTGACTTTTTAACCCCCCTCCTCCTATTTGAAAGGTACTGTCAAGAGGTAATAAAAAAAGTTTTTAAAAAGATTTTCCATTTGCGGACGACTGCGAAAATTGAGAAAAACTGCACAAAAATCGTCTTGGGGAGGATCTACAGTGTGATCTACCCCAAAACAAAAAGTGGATGACTTTTTTAACCCCTTCTATTCGAAAGGTATTTTAAAGAAGTGATGAAAAAAAATTTCCTCCTGATAATACCTTTTGAATAGGGGGGGTTAAAAAAGTAACCCCCTCTTCGTTTTGGGGTAGAGCACACCGTATATCCTCCCTGAGACGATTTTTTTCCCAGTTTTTCTCAATTTTGGCTGTCGTCCGCAAATGGAAAATCTTTTTTTAAAATTTTTTTTTCATTACGTCTTGATAGAACCTTTCGAATAGGGGGGGTTAAAAAAGACATCCACTCTTCGGTTTGGGGTAAATCACACTGTGTATCCTCCCCAAGACGATTTTTGCGCAGTTTTTCTCAATTTTGGCTGTCGTCTACAAATGGAAAATCTTTTTTTTAATTTTTTTTCATTGCCTCTTGATAGTACCTTTTGAATAGGGTGGGTTAAAAAAGTCACCCACTCTTGGTATTGGGGTAAAACACACGGTATATCCTTGCAGTTATGAATTTTCGGTGTTTTTTTGCTGGAATCGCTTTCGTAAATAGAGACACTGTTTCTGGGCATTTTTTTATTATACTGGACCATTTGTGAGCTAAAAATTAAAAAAAAAATTCGTCATATGACGTCAGAAACTTCAGTCCAATCCGAATTGGAAAAATCCCGATAAATAATATTCTTCGCAGTTAAGAATACGAATTGGAAAAATCCCAAAGAATAAAATAATCGTTAGAAAATTGTCTAATTATAAAATATGGAAAGAAAAAAATCACTCTATTTTCATCAAATTTTTAAAAATCGTTTGAAATACTCTGGCATATTGAAAAAAAATTTAATTCAGAAATAGATGGTGACCTGAATTCAATAGTGGTTAAAAAATAAGTTAATTTGTTTTTGAAAAGTGACTGTACTGACTTAATTCTAAAAAGTTATTTTGACAGAAACGCGTCACTAAATTTCAATTTAAAAAAGAATTATTGTATAAAAACATGAGATTTTGAAAAAATCCTTTCACAACGATATTTATTTGTATTTTTACTCACCAAAAATAATTTAAAAAAGAATTTAGAAAATCTATTATTTACCCAGATATAAAATGTTTATCTTCAAATGGTGAAAGTATTATTTTTTATTGCCTCCGAAACAATCAATTATTAGCAATTGCTAAACGAAATTAACGAGCACATCCAACATGCATGAATTGGAGAGCAGGTTGCATTCGGAAATTTAATATCGTATATGTATCAAGTTTGATTACAATCGGATTAATTGCATACATCTAGGTTTCCATTTATTAATTGTTTGCTGGTATGTATGTTCTCATCGGCACAATAAAGTTAGACAAAACTGGATTTTTTTTGACAAAATCAATCTACAGCTCATAATTTTCATAAAATTTTGACCTTCTTTACGATTAAATTTAGAATGATTAAATTCTTCAAAAACTCCTTAAAAATTACTTCTACATTTTTTCTTTTTGAGACCACTGTGTAAAACATAATAGTGTAAAACACTTATTATGTATCAGCAAATTTATTTTTCAACTTGAAAAAAATTAACTTGTATTTTTAGATTAAAAATTCATATGTTTTGGCGAAACTTTGGTTTTTTGTTTGTTAAACAATCAACTGTTCAGTTGGTGAACCTGTTGTGGTTGAGGATTTCAACATTTTTTTTAAACTCATATTTTTTGCTCTAATATCAATGTTTGGTTGAAAATCAATATTTTGGTTAAAGATTCATATCTTTGTTCAAAAATGTAAATGTTTGTTTAAAAATTAATATTTCGGTTAAAAAAATTATCTTTTTGGTTGGAAATTAAACTACTTTGTTGAAAATTAATTTTGTTGTTATTAAAGATTTTTTTTTTTGGTGAGATATTTAACCATTTTGTTTCAAATTCGTTTTTTTGCTCGAAAATTTATCTCTTTGGTTAAAATATACTATTTTTCTCAAAAATTCGTTTTTGTTGTTGTTTTTTAACTATTTTGTTAAAAAATCGTTTTTTTCCGTTGATGATTAATCTAGTGAGTTGATAATTTAAGTAATTTCTTAAAAATTAATTTTTTTAGTTGATGATTTATCTCTTTGATTGGCAATTTAACTATTTTTTGTTGTTAAAAATTTATTTTTCTGGTTGAAGATTTATTTTTTTCGGTAAAATTGTATTATTTTGCTAAAAAATTCTTTTTTTCCATTGTTTTTCATTTATCTCTTTGTTAAAGAATTTAACTACTTTTTTGAAAATTCGTTTTTTGTCGGTTGAATATTTATCTAGTTAGTTGATAATTTAAGTCATTTCTTAAAAATTAATATTTTTGATGATTTATCTCCAAGTTTGGAAATTTAACTATTTTGTTGAAGATTTTTTTTGAAAGATTTATCTCTTTGATTAAAAATTTAACTATCTTATTTAGCGTTTAATTTGTTGTTATTAAAGATTTATCTCTTTGGTTGAAAATCGAACTATATTGCTAAAAATTTGTTTTTTGGTAGAAAATTTATCTCTTTCGTTAAAGTTGTAATAATTTGCTGCAAAATTTTTTTTCATTGTTTTTCATTTATCTCGTTGTTAAAGAATGTAACTATTTTTTCAAAAATTCATTTTTTTCAGTTGAATATTTATCTAGTTAGTTGATAATTTAAGTCATTTCTTAAAAATTAATGTTTTTGGTTGATGATTTATCTCTATGTTTGAAAATTTAACTATTTTGTTGAACATTTTTTTAAAGATTTATCTCTTTGATTAAAATCTTAACTATTTCATTGGCGTTTAATTTGTTGTTGTTAAAGATTTATCTCTTTGGTTGAAAATCGAACTATATTGTTGAAAATTTGTTTTTTTTTGGTTGAAGATTTATCTCTTTGGTTAAAATTTGATTATTTTCTTAAAAAAATCCGTTTCTTTTGTTGTTAAAAAATGTAACTGTTTAATTTATAATTAATATTTTAGTTAAAAATATATCTTTTTGGTTGAAAATTAATTTATTTGTTGTTGAAGATTTATCCCTTTGGGTAGATATTTAACTATATTGTTTAAAATTCGTTTTTTGCTTCAAGATTTATCTGTTCACTTAAAATTTTACTATTTTGCTAACAAAATTCATTTTTCGTTGTTTATGTATCTCTTTGCTGCAGAATTTAACTATTTTGTTGAAAAATCGTTTGTTATTCTGTTGAAGATTTATCTCTGTTTAATAATTCAAGTAATTTCTCAAAATTGAATTTTTTGTATGAAGATTTGTCTCTGTTTAATAATTCAAGTAATTTCTCAAAATTTAATTTTTTGTATTTTGTTCAAAATTCAATTTTTTAATTATAAAATCAATCGTCTGGGTTAACATTTTGTTGATGAAACAAGTAACTGTTGAGTACGAAATTAATCTGTTTTCGTTAAAAATTTAATAATTTTTGGTTTAAAAACGCATATTTTTTGCATAAATATTAACTAGTAGATTTTTATAGGAAATTAATTTTTTTCGGTTGAAGATTGATCTCTTTGTTTGGAAATTTAACTATTACGAGAAAATTTTTTTTTAACATTGATCTCTTTGTTTAACAATGTAACTGTTTGGTTGGAAATCAATATTTTGGTTAAAGATTTATCTTTTTGGTTGAAAATTGAACTATTTTTTTGAAAACTCGTTTTGTTGTTAAAAATTTATCCCTTTGGTTTGATATAAAACTATTTCGTTTAGAATTCGTTTCTCTTTTTCTGCTTAAAAATTTACTCTCTTTGATTAAAATTTTACTATTTGGTAACAATGTTTTTTTGCAGTTGAAGATTCATCTCTTTGGTGAAAATTGAACTGTTACTTTAAAAATTCGTTTTGTGCTTGTTATATATTAATTTTTTAACTGAAAATTGAACTACCACCTATGGTCGAAAATTAAAATTTTTATTGAAAATTGATCTCTTTTTATTTAAAATTCATGTATATTGTATTTTGTTTTGAAATTCTTCTTTTTTCTTAGAAGTTTCGTCTTTTTTTCTTGAAAAAGCAATATTTTAATTCATTTTTTTTTATTTGAACTATCTGCTAAAAATTTTAATTAATCTTTTAAATATTAATTTTTTATCATTTTTTTACTGATCAAAATTCATTTATTGTGTTCAAAATTCCTTTTTTTAATATAAAAACAATAGTCTGGGTGAAAGATTTTTTTCTTGAGGTAAAACTGAACCATTCGGTTAAAAATTATTCTGCTTCAGTTAAGAATTAAAATATTTAGTTGAAAATTCTTAAAAATTAATTTTTTTGGTTATTGATTTATCTCTTTGTTTAAAAATCTAACTATTTTTTTGAAAATTTGTTTTCTTTGTTTGCATAGTTACCTCTTTTTTTGAAAATTTATCTACTTTATTGAAGTTTAATTTTTTGTTGTTAAATTATTATCTCTTTGGTTGGGAATTGAACTGTTTCTTTGAAAATTCATTTTGTGCGTTTTAAATACTGATTGTTAACTGGAAATCTAAATATCTACAGTGGTTGAAATTAAATTTTGAAAATTGAGCACCTCGATTAAAATTTGAACTATCTTTCTAAAAAGCACAGCTTTTTGGTTGATTAATAATTTTAGTTCAAAATTCGTTTTTTTTCTTCTTAAAATTGCATTTTTTTTACCAAAAAATGTAAATATTTCTTTGGATATAAAGATTAAAAATTTAAAAATAAAATTATAAAATTAGTAATTGTTGAAAAAATTCCACTGCCCGTTTTATATTTGAACGAGTATATTATTATATTTTTAAATAATTTCAAATTGTTTGAAAAATCACTGTTTGATAAACCAATCTTATACCCCCTTCAAATCGTGAAATGTTTTTATTTTTTGGGATAAATGATATAAATTTGATGAAAACTAATAGCAGAATTTCTGACATAACATATTTAGTCATTTTTCAACAATTTTCTATTATAAAAATCATAAAAGTGTATTATTATGGAAGTAAGATCAGTTTAAAATAATTGTTAAAAAAGAATACATATCATTTGAAAATAAGAGAATATATTTTCATGATTTTATGAAAAAAATAAAAATTAAAAAAAGAAGTACAAATAAGTTAAGTAAGAATTCTTACTCTTCGTCACATTTCATAATTTTTCAGAATGAATCACAATAAAAATTTAAAGTCAAAGAATTCTATTCTATTAGTGTTGAATCATTTGTTTGAATAGAAATTTAAACAATTTGAAACCTAAAAAGCTGGTTGACCCCCCTGCATATTGACTTATAAAATAACAATTGATGATTGTTTAAGAAATGGTGAAATTTTCAAGCGGCCCAGACGAATTTTCTTAAAAATAGTTAATTTTTTAAACCAAGAAACGAATTTTCTACAGATCAGTTGAAATAAGTAGCTACATTTTTAACAAAAAATTGCACAATTAAATTTCTAGTAGAAAAAATTAACGTTTAAAATTAATGACTAAATTTTATAGCAAATAGATACATTATTGTATATTTGAATTTATCTGGTTTGTTTTTAAGTTGAACTATTTTCTTAAAAAATCGTGTTTTTGATTAGAAATCAATTGTTTTTAATAAAAAGCAAAATATTTAACTTTTTATTAAAATTTAATCTTTTTTTAGTTAAAAATTCACTTATTTTGTTTAAGGTTCATGTGTTTTGTGTAAAATTGAACCCATTTTGTTAAAAATGCATGTACTTTTTAAATTCATTTTTTGGTTGAAGATTCAATGTTTTACGTGAAGAATAATTTTTTCACTGTAAATTCAAGTAGACCATTTTTGGTTGAAAATTGATATTTTGTAGATAAAAATTCATCATTTCAGTTGAAAGTTAATTTTTTTAACTCAAATTCAATAATATGTTTATTATAAATTAAACTTTTTAGAGAAGAATTTACTTTTTGGATAGAAAATTTATAATTTTGATTGAAAATTGCACTAATGAGTTGACAGTTAGACTACTTTATTTGAAATTCTATATTTTCAGTTAAACACTTAATGATTTTGTGAATGAATTCATTTTTTAAATTTAAAATAGAACCACTATTAATTTTTTATTTTACGATTAGACCACTATTTGCATTCTCTGAAGCCTGTAAGAGGTCTGCAGATTAATGAATTTTGTCCAAGTGATCAATAAGGGGTTGTTTTAAGAAATATAACGGAATTTGATAGATTTTAAACGATTCGAAAGGCTTGAAGTTATTCTTCGAAAATACAAAGAGTTTTGAGAGATTTCGTTCCAAAATGCATTATTAAATAGTTTTTTCTTAATATTGTAAACGTCCAAGGGCGTTAACCGAGAATACGTTTATTCATATTTTGCGAAAAAATATTACATTTTAATTCTAAGTATCAGGATTCAATTACAATTAATTAAGGAATTTGTATATGAGAAAATATTCCTAATTGTATGGGAACGACTTAACATATATGGGTGATTCCATGGCAGATTTACACCCTTAATTTTTTGTTTGCGTGAAATATTGTTTTTTTCTGTCTTTTTTTGTTAATAAAATTTTGATACATATTTTTTTACTTCAATAGAATATGCAAAATTTCCGAGAAATAAATTTTCTGAAAAATATCATGTTAAGAAATTGACCGTATTAACTTTTCATAACTGAAAAAGTATTTATGAAAAAATGTCGAACAGTTGATCTAATTTGTGGCTGATCCGGAACTTCGAAGTGAAGTATACTAAAAAAAGCTCCATTAAGTTTTCATGAATAAATTAGGCATTTTTATAAACGAATACAGATTGCTAAAGAAGGATCAATGAATTTTTAACTGAAGCCGTTATACCGCCTCAAGTGTGCTTGCTACCGCACGTCCTTGCTATCGCATATGCTTGCTATCGCGTGTGCTTGCTATCGCACGTGCTTGCTACAGCGCGTGGTTACTGCCGCGCGTACCACGTATGAAAATATTCATCAACATCTGCTCATTTCTCCACTTTCAAATTTTTGCAGTATATTCTGGAATATATTAGGGATATTAGTCGACAACAAAATTGAAAAGTTAGGTCTTTTTGAACAATCTCTATTTGTTTATAAAATTGTCTAATTGATTTATGAAAATCCAATGCAGCAATTTTTGAGTGAACTTCATTTCGAAGTTCAAGATCTAACACATATTAAATAAAATGTTTAAAATCATTTTGATAAATACTTTCTTAAATAAGAAAAAGTTAAAATAATCAGATTTTTAACACGATAATTTTCAACAATATATTTGTCAGAAATATTGCATATCATATGGAAATAAAAAAAGACGTATTTAATATTTTTCAACAAAGAATAAAAAATAATAATTCACGCAAAAAAAATGTATGGGGTAAATCTTTTGGAATGACCCATACATAATTGATTTATCAAGAAATTTTTATTTATGTCAGGCTTCTTTATATTGTCATGAACATATTTTAAACAAACTTAGTTTCCTGGAATTGTGATGATTCGAATGAACCACGGAAGAACTGTGCGACGATGATGTTGGGGGGGGGGGGGGGGGGGGGGGGGGGGGGGGGGTAATTATATACATGAATTAAAGTCACATCTAATGTGTGTTTATGTGTATAAGTCAATTTTAGTGAGCCTTTTGGAATGTCAAGTAGAATCAGTCAATTACAACCAGACATTCAATACGCTAAGTATTATAGATCCTTTAAAGTCAGACATAAAGTGTGTCTAGTAGTATAAGTCAATTTTAGTCAGTCTTTCGCGGTGTCAAGTAATATCAGTAAATTTCAGTCACACATGCAAGTAGATAAATATGATACATGATGTAAAGTCAGACATAATGTGTGTCTAGTAGTTCAAGTCAATTTTAGTCAGTCTTTCGTGGTTTCAAGTAATCTAAATCAATTTCCGTCAGCCATGCAAGGAACTAAGTATGATACATGATTTTAAATCAGATATAATGTGTGTCTAGTAGTATAAGTCAATTTTAGTCAACCTTATTTGCTGTCGAGTAATATGAGTCAACTGCAGTCAGCCATGCAAGGACCTAATTATGATACATAATTTAAAGTCAGACATAATGTGTGTCTCGTAGTATAAGTCAATCTAAGTCAGTTTTTCGCGGTGTCAAGTAATCTAAGTCAATTTCTGTCAGCCATGCAAGAAACTAAGTATGATACATGATTTTAAATCAGATATGATGTGTGTCTAGTAGTATACGTCATTTTCTGTCAGCCAATCAGGGTTTCAAGTCGTAAAGCTAAAGAATGATTCTTTTTTTTCGAAAATTCGAAAATTTAGTTGAAATTGGAATAAGTAGTTCGTATGAAAATTGTGAAAGGTATACTGAGTTGGCCAACCAAATCACTTTTGTTCACCTGTGAAGTAGCTTTCGAAATTGAATATCGTCAATACATTGAGTTTGATTACAATTGCATTATTTGTATGCATCTAGGCTTCCGTTCATCAACTATTTGCTAAAATGTATTTTCGAAACAACAAATCGACTTGTTTGATTGTTTGGTACGAGATTTGATGAAAATCGATAGGTGGCCTCCGGAACTGGAAAATTAAATTATCGATGATTTCAACATTGTTCCAGATATTTCTTCAAGTTTCGCATTCATACTGTGCGATTTTCACGCTTCGAGCAATAAATTTAGTGAGCTCTTGACTGTTCTCAACTGAACGTTCCAGACAGCAGAATAATAGGAACAGGAAATCTTTAAGTTAAACTGCCAAATAAAAAGGCTTTTTGATGAAAATGTTTTATTTTTAACAAAATTTTAAAAATTTTAACCAAGTATTTGCGTTTTTAACAAAAAAGTATAAAATCCTCAACGAAAAATGATATAGTTAATATTTAAGGCAAATAAGATTTTTATTATATATAAAAAGCAGTTGACATCAAATTAAAAGAATGAATTTTTTAACGCAATTGTTGAATCCTGACTTTAAACAGCTGTATTTTCAACCCAATAAATCTTTTTCAACCAAAAAGGTAAATTTGCATCCCAAAAGTTTAATTTTCGCCCAAAGAAAAACAAACAAAAATGCAACAAAATGATAATTTAAATTAAAAATATAAAACAGTTTTATTTAAAAAAAAAACGATAAGTTTTTAAATAATATTTAAATTATAAAGAAAAATGTAATCATTTTTAGTGAAGAAGTTGTATATTTAATAAAAATAAATGAATTTGTTTTCCAAAAAACATTGAAAAATGTTGACTATTTCGGAAGTTATTGAAAATTTCCCTATTTTTGTAATATCTACTTAAAAACTAAACAAATTGGCTTCGCATGGGGCTTATTTTATACAGAATTTCTAAAACAATCAACCTTGTGAAGATATTTTTTTTTTAGCTCTGATTTAATTAAAATTAAGAGAATGTATTCAGTCATAAAAATGAGGTGGGCTGCAAATTTTGTACAGCAGTGTAGATGAATTTAAAAAATTACAAAAAATAACTTTTTAATAAAAAAGTTCATTTTCTTTCACTTAAGATAAATTTTTAATTAAAGAATTGGATTTTAGAACAACAGAGAAATTTTTGTTAAAGTCGTAAAATTTAAAATCAAATAGTTCAACTATCAAGCTAAAAAAATGTTTCTGTCAAGTTATTGAGTCGAAATTTTATCTTAAAAAAGTATATTTTAAACATCTTTCTTCCGAATACAAAAATATTCAATAT
>NC_046666.1:22170904-22196568 GCF_010883055.1 Belonocnema kinseyi
TTATAAACAATTCAAACTATTTTCTTCGAAATGAAACAAGTTGAAGAAAAAAGTCCCTTCTTTGAAATACAACTATTTTGTTATTTATTATTCATGTTATTCACGTTTACGTGAATTTATTTGAAATTTCTAAAAAATGAAAATCTCAATAAAAATTTTTGATAGTAAAACATGAAATTACTTTTAAAATCAATAAAGAAAAATTCTTAAATGTGAAAAAGTCTAAATTTCAAAAAAAAAAAAAGGTATTGAACGATTAGTTCTAGTTACTAAAATACAATTATACTTTTAATTGTAATATCTTTGAAAATCTTCAATTAAATACTGTTTACATATCAGAAAATTAATTGGTAAACTATTAATTCAGAAATTTTTGAATTTTAAACGTCTCTAAATGGTACAATATTACAATCTTTGAATTGTTTATTTCATTCAGACATTTTATCACATCTATTAAAATCGTTACGAATAAAACAGAGAATTATTAACAAACATATTTTTTCATTAGGTAAATTTCAGTTTTTCTATATAAAAATTTTTGCAATAATAAATGTGCCTTAATTGATATTTTTCTAAATGAAATTGAAGAATTAATATTTTTTAATTCGATTTTATACCCAGAGCAGCCTTAAGTTTACAAACTGAGAAAAATACTTTTTGTTTTTAAATTTAATTTTCTATTTAGAAAGTCAGAAAACCAGAAATTATTACTTTTTTTCGTCTGCATGTTATAGCCAATCATTAAAACCTTATCAGTTTTGCGATAAGAATAAAAATAAAACATCTCAGAAGGATAAGTTTGACGACTTAAGTAATTGAGATAGCGATATGAATAATACACACACACACCCACATATATACTCTAATAAAACTGCAGAATAATAATTCTGTGCACTGTTAACCAAAATTTTAATTAACGTATAAATCAGTTTTACCTCTAATTTGAAAAAATGAGGATCTTTTATACTATGGTCTTTATCTTGACGGTGATGCTTAGTTCTATTGGTGAATATAATACTGTACTATATATATATATAATTTAAAAAACTGTTTAATGCTTTCACAAATAATTCTGCATTCCAAAATATTTTTTTCACGATCCACATAATTTATAGTAAATTTTTCATTATTTTTATTTAAGTTGTTTAACGACCAAACACATTTGATAAAGCTTCCCAACCAATTCTATTTTAAAAACACCAATTCGATGATTTTTCCATGTTTTTCAGGACAACAAAATTTCAAGATATTTTTTTAACAGTGAAATTACTTTAATTTTTGGAAATTAATATTCAGGAAATGTTTTAAATTATTGAATGAAATTTAGGCAAGAAATGTAGAAGATTTTAAAACATTTTTTTTTAATTTTTCAAACTTAGAAAATTTAAGAAAAATTTGAAATACGTTAGAAAAATATTTAGACGAATTAAAAATATGTAGAGAAAATATTAGACTAAAGATTATTTCACCTATTTCAGAACAATATGTATATTTTTATTTTTGATGTGTTAAGATTTCTGTGAAAATTTTAGCAGATCTATCATGTTACGCAATTTAATTTAGGATAATATTTGAAAAGATTCTGAAACATTCTAAATGATTTCCAAAATAATGAAACTTACTGGGATTATTTTAACTGATTCTTGAGTTTAGAAAATTAATTTTAATAGAGTATTTAGAATGATTTTGAAACTTTAAAAAGATTTCCATAATTGTAAAGAACGAGTAAAAAGATTTCAAATCAATCTTATTAATAATTCGGATCAGTTTACAAAATATTTAAAAAAATGAGAAGCTTATAAGAGATAAAAACCGTTTTAAAACTTTGAAAAATATCCAAAAAATTTACGAAGGTATCTCAAACAAGAATATTAATTTTTTACCAAAAAGAAAGATCAACCAAATAATTAACGAATAATACAATAGTTCATTATTGAATACAAAAAATTAATCTTTACATAATAAATAAATATTCTTAACATTACTGTGGATTTTTTACAAAAAAACGAATTTTGAACCAAGAAATTTTTTTTGAACACGTAATTAAATTTTTAGTCTACGAAATCGGATTCTCAAAAAAGCAACGAATCTTTTATCAAGAAGATTAATTTTTTACTAAAAAAGATAAAAAGATTAATTTTCTTGTAGTTTAAAAAAATGAATTTTTAAACAATAACAAAAAACAAAATTCTACAAAATAGTTTCATTTTTAGAAAATAAATTTTCTGAACTAAATTGATGAATCATCAACCAAAAAAATTGCAATATTTGAGATTATTTAAGAATTTTTCAATAAATTTCCATTTATTTACGGTAATTTGATATGAAATTTCCAAAGATTTGATATATATTAGTATATTTTAATAGATTCCAAGGAATTTTCGATTTATTTCAATAATGTAGTATAGGATATTAAAAGATTTGAAATATTTTAGGATATTTTTAAAATTGCAAGGAATTTTCAAGAGCTTTGAAAAGTTTCTAGAGATTTTGAAGGATTTGAAATATTTAAGGATGTTTTAAAACACTTCAAGAAATTTTCAATTAATTTCAATAATTTAAAGCGATTCGAAATTCAAAAATTTAAAAATTTGACAATTTAGTTTTTATTGGTTCATAATTCATCAATTTAGTTGAAAAAATATGTTTTCTGAAAATTTAACAATTGTGTAGAAAATTCCTTTTGTTTTTGTTAAAAAAGTAATTTTGTTTGACTACAAGAAAATAATATTTTCTGTAGAAAATTTAACTATGATTGAACATTAATTTTTGGTATCGAAAATTAGTCTTGGTGGAAAATAAATTTCTTATGTGCTACGCTTTGTCGAATAATTACGTAATTTTAATATATTTCTTTTAATGTTAAAATTTTTTTAATTTGTTTAAGCAATCTTTATTTGCTCATTAAGAGTTAGTTTTCGATAGCTAAAAAAAGAAAATAAAATACAACATATACGATTATATTTCTAACTGTATAGTGTATAGGAAGAATAAATTTACCAATTTTTAATTGTTTCAACAAATATAATTTGTTTAAATGATTACTTTTCCAAAAATACTTATAAAATCGTAATTAATTGTGTTTCCTCTATTATATTTTATTTTTTAGTTACCTAAAAGTGAAATCTTAAGCAAGTAAGAATTATTTAAACAAATAAAACTTTGTTAAACATTAGAAGAAGTGTATCAAAATTATGCAATTATTCAACAAAAAGTAGCATAGGATACTAGTTTGAAAAAGGACACATCTTTTGCCTAATTTTGAGAAATTTGGAAAAAAAATTATAATAAATTGTTTAAATACATACACAATGTTTTTTGAAGAATATACTACTCCGAATAATGACAAAATATTGCATTCTAATCAGAAAATACTTTTTTTTCACATTCTTGGGAAATTAATAATGGTTTAAATAATTTAAGTTTGTTTAAACAATTAAAGATTGTTCAAACAGTCATTGTGAGCATTTAAATTATCCATTAGTAATTATTTGTGAGAAAAAAATAACGGAAATTGCTATAAAGTAACAATTATATGTAAATATGTGTTTTGTAAAATGTTTCGGTCATTTTTAGGGCGCTGCAGTGACGATGAGGGTGGGTTGGAAATGAAAATTATTCGTATGGTTTGATTTCGTAGACACAACTCTTAAATCCCTAAAAAACTTGGCACGTCTCAATGAAACCCTGGAAAATGAGTTCAGTTTTTCGAAAATTCTAAATTTCCCTATGTTAATTAAATGGGATATTCCAATTTCGAGAAAAAATTGCAGTTTGTTTTTACGAAAATGAAAATTTTTCGAGGGGTGAGGGTGTCTTACTCTCTAGAGTAAACAAAACTTTGCAATGCATTTTTAGACCAACTAAGTGTGGATATCATTCTACTCGTCCTGAAAATAGAAGCCTACAAAATCGATAAAGTTAACTCTGCTAATAACAGAAAATACTTAACGTCTTTTTCAGAAATGATGGGAAATAAATTTTAATAAATTTTAAATTTAAATTTTTCTGAAAAAGGATCATCTCCTTCGCTTAAATGGAAATTAAAACACAGAATTTCCGATTGCGGGCTTGAGTTAGCGTGTATTTCTGAAAAAGATTCTTCCAAACTCTCTGATAGCTTAACCAAAAAGCACCCACCCGGCAATCAAAAGTTCTGTGATTTGATTCCCAGGGAAGCGATGGAGATAATGTTTTTAGAAAAAAATTCAGTTTCAACATTTATTAAAATTTATATCCCTTATTTTCCAAAAAAGACGTTAAGTATATTCTCTTATTTGGAAAGTAAACTTTATCCATTGTGTTGATTTCTATTTTCCCGGTTAGTGGAATGACATCTACACTGATTGATGGTAGTCATCTCTGCTGATAATACGGATTTCTTTAAAGATTAATTTTCAAAATCATTCACTAATTTTTAAATATAAATCATAATAATTTAAATTAAATAAATTTTGAACTGAGCAACAGATTAAAAAAATGTTAAATTTTCAATAGAAGAGATGAATATTTAAACAAAAACTTATTCTTAAAAAGAAACAATAAAAAACAAAAGCATCTCCTGTACAGTATTATAAGTAGTAATTCAAAAAAGATTCGTTCTTCTACAAGCTTAATCGTTTTTTTCTCTTTGCAGAATTAAGTTCACAGTTCGATTGTTTACCTAATGGTGCCCCTATTCCTGGAGCTTCTCGTGGCAGACCACCTTCTTTTTTTTCTGACACACAAGATTCTCCTGCCATATCTGTTCCTCATGCCAGACAGCATTCTCCGCTCAGGTCTCCTCCTGCCGAAGCTTTTGAACGTACAAGTACCCAGTTTCCACCTACCAGCTCTATAGCTTCACCAACAAGGCTTCCTTCTTCTGACGGAAATGGATATCCACTTGACCAGCTTCCATTTATTCGGCTAACTTCTACTAAAAATCCTCGGCGGAAATTCGAATTTCGAAGATACATTGTTTCTGCGGATAAACCAATTAAAATAAGCGCAGGACGTAATATATTCAGGCCCGTACAAGCGCAAGAACAGATTGTGTTATCAACACCCGATGGTGATGTCTTCGCAATATTAACAAGTAGTAATCATCTTGCTGGAATATATACGTATAATTGTCGCATTAAAGGTACTGGACGGGCAAAAATAAATATAGAGAGTGGCATGATTACCCCATTGACAGTAGAGGAAATCGAGGAAATTCCAGTAGGTCCTGCTCGCAGCATTTTACATGATTTTAGAATAGAGCATGTAAACCACCGTGATGGGTAAGTTTATTTTCCAAATTAAACAAGTTATTAATACTTTTTTGTCGCATCCGTTT
Organism: Belonocnema kinseyi; assembly: GCF_010883055.1. Lineage (NCBI taxonomy): Eukaryota > Metazoa > Arthropoda > Insecta > Hymenoptera > Cynipidae > Belonocnema > Belonocnema kinseyi. The sequence goes on from NC_046666.1 coordinate 22,176,225, forward strand.
TAGTCACTCTTTCAAAATACAGTCAACGCTATTTACCTTGCCGCGGATGGGACCGTAGGGGATTAATTTTCCTGGAAACGATGTTCCCCCACTCTCGAGTCTGATCTTGATGCGTGGTGCTTGATGCGAATTGTTTCACTCGCTACGTAGGTTGCCGAGAGGTCGTGGTAGGGGAAGAGCTTGGCCGAGAGTTAGGGGAAGTGGCAAGGTGAATAGCGGCAAGGTAAGTAGCGTCGACTGTCTTTCAAAACGTATTGGTGTGACACAATTTTTTATTTACTCGCATTATTTATTTAATCATTTTGATTTCGTGTGACTTTATTCTCTGGCCAGATTTTCTTCTGTCGAGCCGTGTCCTCCTACCAGATTCAGGTCTCACCCTGCGCTTCCGTTTTCTGACGTACTTGGATACGGACTCGACCAACTTCCATTTATTCGTCTTTGTTACAAAGAAAATCCACACCGACTGTTTGAATTTCGAAAATACACTTTTCCTGCTGATAAACCAATAAAAATACATGTGGAAGATCGTAACTTTAGGCCCATTCCAAGACACGAACAAATTGTACTATCAACACGTGGTGGTGACGTGTTCGCAATATTGGAGAGTAGCAATATTTTTGCTGGAATATATGCACATAATCCTCGTATGAAACATAATGTACGGGCAAAAATAAACATAGAAAGTGGCAGGATTACTCTATTGACCTCAAATGAAATTGAGGAAGTTCCAGTAGGCATCCGTCGCCCAATCAGAAGTTTTTTTATAGTCGATCTTGTAAATCAAACTTCTCTACACCATTAAACGAAATTTAAGACTGAAATATAAAAATTCTTATGATCGTAACAAGTTACAAGTACAGTAGACTTTGCGACACTTCTTGCTACGACACCAGTGTCCCCAATCTTAAGAACATTTTTAACCTCGCTTGCGTCGCACCGATAACCTGATTGGTCACTTAGATTTTGAATTAACAAATGAACAAACAATGCGATTTTCATGCATAAAACGTTATTAATTGTGACTTCAGAAGAAAATAATTTCCGTTAATTACACGTTTTGAATGTTTTAAAATGTTAATAAAGAAGGTAATAAAAAGTTTTAGTTTTCAGCAAAAAATATTAGTATTAATAGTATGAATATGATTTGATTATTTGTATACAGTATTATATATTTTATAATAATTATACAATAATGCATTAGTAATTGCAATTCAAGCCTTCTTCAAGATTTCAAAAAAATGTATGATATTACATTTATCAGTGCAGTAATTGATTATTGTTTATTCATTTTTGATAATTTCAGTAAATAATAGTTGCATTTCCTGTTAAGAAAGATTTCGACTGACCTCTCATGATTAAAATATCAATTGTTGATCAACAAATAAATTTCTGCTGGAAAAATTAAATTTTCAATCCGAAAAGATGAATTTTTAACTAAAACAGACTCTTTTTCAGAAAATTGTTTAATTCTCTACCAAAAAGTTACCATTTCATGGAAGTAAAATGAATTTCTCTTAAAACAGATAAATTTTTATTCTGAAAAACTTATTCTTAAAGAAAATATTTCAATTTTCATCCCAAAGATCTTACTTTATTTTTTGAAATCAAAATATAAATTTTCCACTAAAAATAAGTTTCTGCAAGAAGAATTAAATTTCCAATCCAAAAATATCAATTTTTTTAACCAAAAAGCTAATTTATTATTCATTCTTCCTAAAAACATGAATTCCCAACATAAAGTGTCATCATCCTTATATATAAAGAATTTGAAAACAAAAAAGATACATGCTTGACAAAATACTATTTTTCTCTCAAGAAAGAAATAAAAAATCATCTAAATTGTTGCACCTTACAGCCAAAAGCCGAATTTTCTCTATAATAATTAAATATTCCAACAAAAAATATGACTTTTCAGCAAAGAAGTAATTTTTCACGTAAGTGATGCATTTTAACCTAACAAAAATGAAGTCAAAAACATTTTATAAAATATGAATTTAAAACAAAATATTTGAATAATCAACAGAAAAAAAATCATTTGTAAAAAAAAGTGGCAATTTTTATTTTAAAAAAAAAATCTACTAAAGATGAATTTTTAAATAAAAAAGATACATTTTCAATCTTGATGTTTTTGCATTTTCTGTTAAGAAAGATTTCGATTGACTTTTTTCGAATAAAATATCAATTTATGATAAAAAAAAAATTCTACCAAAATTAAATTAAATTTTCAATCCAGAACCACGAATTTTTAATCAAAACGGCCGGCTTTTTTACAAAATTGTATGATTCTTCACCAAATAGTTATATTTTTATGAAAAAATAAATTTCTTTTAATCAGATGAATTTTTTTAGGACAAAAAAAATAAATTTTTAAAGTAAATAGTTGAATTTTCATCCGAAAGATTCCAGTTAATTTCTTAAGATCAAAATATGAATTTTCAATCAAAAATAAGTTTCTACAAGAAGAATTAAATTTCCAATCCAAAAAGATGAATTTCTTAACCAAAAAGGATGAATTTCTAACAAAATAGTTGAATTCTCAACCAAATAGTTGCATTTTCATCCAAGAAAGATCAAATTTGTTCTACAGCAACGATAACAGTGTTTTTTAAAGTTGCAGTTTTCTTCAGAAAAGATTTCAATTCATTTTACAACACCAAACTATACATTTTACTCAAAAAAATTAATTTTTTACTGAATAGTAAAATTCTTAACAAAACAGTAGAAGTTTCAACAAAAAACTATGACTTTTTAACAAAACAGTTTAATTTTCAACTAAACTGTTGCATTATAATTCAAGATAGATGAAATTATTCTTAAAAATATAAATTCTTGATTGAAACAAAATTTGCTTATGATTCTGGAATTATAATTTAGAAAGAATTTAATTTCTCTTTTCAATACCAAAATATTACACTTAAACAAGTAATTTTTCTACGAAATTGTTAAATTTTCAACAAACTAGCAGAACTGTTAATTTAAAAGTATGAATTTTCAACCAAATTGCTGGATTTTTAACCAAATATGTATATTTATATACAATAAAGATATGATTTCTGCGAAACAGGTAATTTTTTAATCAAAAAGACCATCTTAAAAAAAAGAGTAGAATTTTCAAACGGGCAGTTGCATTTTTATTTAAGAAAGATGAAAGTTCTTCTGAACAGATAAATTTGAAAAAAAAGTTTTTTTTAATTGTTACATGTTTATCCAAAGAACATTCCAGCTTACTTCTCAAACCAAAAATAAGCATTATAAGCAATACGTTAATTTTCTGCTAAATATTGAATTTTCACCAAAAGTTATGACATTTTAACAAAAGTGTTATATTTTTAACAATACCGTTGCTTTTTTGTCAAATTATCACAAAAATTCCACTACAGCAGGTGAATTTTCTAATCAAAAAGTAAATTTCCAAATAAAGAGTTAAATTTTCATCTGAACAGATTTCAGTTGACTTCTCAATACAAAAAATCCAAATTAAATTTTTTTTTTAAATTAAAAAAAATTCTTAAATCCAATTCGAATGTAAGTCTGAAGTTGATGTTAAGGTCATTCTCCCTATGTAAGTATGAGGGTTAATAAAAATCTTGAATTATAAGTGTATTTTCACATAATTTTGAATGTACCAAAGTATGTAAATTTATTTAGAAATATACTTATTATTCAAGATTTATATCAAAAAGTATAATATATATTATTTTGGTAATTTAAACATAACTTGAAATTTGTAATTTTCTAGATAATTAATTTCAAATTCTTTGATTAAAAAGTGTTAGTGGCTTCCATTTGATACATGTGAAATATTAAGGATTTGAATTTTTTATTACGTCTAATGGAAAAATGTTGGGGTTTGATATTTTTAAATTTCATTGACCCTAAATAGTGTATGCAAATCGAGAAAAAAAAGAGAAAAGAATTTTTTTACTTGGTCGAAATAGCCACCCTGTGAGTTTATTTTGATGTGTAATGGAAAGCTTTTAGTACGTTTAAAGTGATAAATGTTTTTGGTAGAAAAAACCCTCTTTTTTATAGAAAATTAAAATTTTTAGTTGAGAATTCTTGAATTTTATTTAAAAATACCTTTTTGGTAGTTAATTAATCTTTTTGTTTCAAAACGACATATTTTTTTTTAAATATTCAACTTTTGGTTTAAGAATTCTCGAATTTTGTTAAAAATTCGTTTTTTTTCAAAAATGTAAAGCCTGTAACAAAGTCTATGCTAGTAAAACTGGGGTAGATTAAAACTAGAGTAGCTGAACATAAAAGTCAATTTTTATTTAAAAAAAAAAAGAAAATTTCTATTAACTTGAAAACAGAAATCCCTAATGTGATGTCATTAATAATTTTTAATTTACTTAATTTTGGCGCGCTTCTCTCATCATAAATTGACAACATTTATTTTTACATTACAGAAAATAGAAATCTACATAGAAAGTGGTTTTTGTCTTTTCTGGCACTTAATGTCTGTCATTACCATAACAATTCATTCACAGTTTTTTTTAATGCAACCGAAATTTTGGAACCTCTCCAATTTTTTTTTAAGTTGCCAAAAATTTATAAAATAAAATTGGTCGAAATAACAATGTTTATGTTTATTTATTGAGGTTTACTTACCTCAAGAAGGCTAGGAGAATAGCCTGAACGTCCTTTTTCGCATAAAAAGATAATTAAAATTTGACTTTTGGTTACTAATATTGAGTTTCGGATTTTAAAATTATTCTTAAGACCGAATACGAAGAAAGGTAGTTTTTCCTGTTTTCTAAATTAATTTTTTGAGTGGAAGATTTATCTTTCTTGTAGAACAGTCGTTTTGTTTGTTTGTTAATGATTTACCTTTTTGGTTAAGACTTTAACTATATAAATGACCTTTTTTTTCTTAGTTGAAGATTATTCTCTTTTGTAGAAAATTAAATTATTTGTTAAAAATTAATGTATTTTGCATTTAGTTTAATAAATTCTTTTTTTTTTGTAGAAATTTTGTGTCTTTTTTTCTTTGAACAAGAAACTTGTTGATTAAAAATAAATTTGTTGTTGTTAAAAGTGGAACTAATTGTTAAAATGTTAACTTAATTTATCAAAAATTTATAATTTTCTGTTGTTAATGATTTATCTCGTTTTTGACCATTTTAATATTTTGTGGATAATTCAGATTTTTTTTGGTTGAAAATAAATTTTTTTAACCTTAAATTAGGCCATGCCATTTTTTGATTAACATAGAAACTTGCAATAAAAAAATTCACGTTTCGCAGTTGAAAGGTCATTTTCATTAGTTAAAAAATCATATAAATCGTTTCAAATTCTTCTCTTTTTTATAAAATCAATCATCTTCGTTCAAAATTTATCTTTTTGATGTAAGATTTAACTATTTAATTCCAAATTCTCTTTTTTTTGTTAAAAATTAATCTTTCTTATGTTAAAATGCAAGTATTTTGTTTAACCTTTAGGTATTTTGTTATTAATTATTATTTTAAGCAGAAAATTATAATTTATAGTAAAAAATTAATCTTAATGATTGAAGAAACTGCGTTTCAGTTAAAACTTCAACTAATTAGTTAATAATGCACCTGTCTTGGTTATGGATTCAAATATTTTGTTGACTTTTTTTTGGTTAAAAATCAATTTTTTAGCTACAAATTGAAAATTCTCGTATTTGGTTTCAAATTCTTCTTTTTCTCTTTTCTTGAAACGATAAGTCAACAATTTAGTTCTTCTTTAAAAATTTATATTTTTTATTAGAAGTTCATCATTTTTATTGGTAAATTTTAAATTTTGAGTGTCAAATCTTCTTTTATATCTTTAGTTTAAAATTGATTGATCTGTTGTCAAAAGTTCAAGTATTTGGTTTAAAATTAATGTATTTTGTTAAAAATTCGTATTGTTGGAAAAAAGTTAATCTTTTTAGTTGAAAATTTTTCGTTTTGGTAGAAAATTTAACTATTCAATTAAATTTTCACCTGTTTGGAATTTAACTATTTTTTAAACATTTTTTTTGTGTTAAAAATTTACTTTCTTGGATTAAAATACAACTTTCCAATTTTTCATTAAAAATTTATCTTTTTAATTAAAAATTCAACTACTTGTTTCAAAATTCTATTTTTGTGTGTAGATTATTAATTTCTAAAACTGATAATTTTCCTGTGTTATTTTTATCTTAAAATATATATCATCAATTAAAAATCGATATGTTTTCGTTAAAAATTAACTACTTGCTTAAAATTTGAATAAGAAGTCCGTGTAAAAATTGTGCTCGGAAGATTCATTTGTGCAAACAGAAAATTTGTTTTGATCACTTGTGCGTTGGCTTTGGAAACTTAAAAGTACTCTACAAAATTCTATATATAAAAAAAATCGATGAACCAGTTTTTTCTTTCCGAATGGATGCCCTATAATAGTATAGCTTTATTCTAGTTAGACCTTCGGGGTGTCAAGTAATATAAGTCAATTTCATTCAGCCATGCAAGAACCTAAGTGTTACTCATGATTTAAAATTAGACATAGTTTGTTTCTAGTCGTAAATGACATGTTATATCAGCCTTTTGGGGTGTCAAGTAATATTATTCAATTTCATTCAGCTATGCAAAAACTAAGTAGTATAAGTAGTACAAATAATCTCCAGTCAGACTTTCAGGGTTACAAGTAATATAAGTCAATTTTGGTCAGACATGTAAGGAACAAAGTCTCATTCATGATTTAAAGTCAGACATAATGTTACAAGTCGTAAAAGTCACTTCAGTCAACTTGGAGAAAGTCAAGTAATATGAGTGCATTTCAGTCAGTTATTAAAAGACCTTAGTAGTATAAATGATCTGAAGTCAGTTACAATATATGTCTTGTAGCATAAATTATTTAACTCAACCTTTTAGGATGAAATTTGTTGCAGTAAATTTTTTAGAGTCTTCAGCTTTTATTCAGACAACATCGCGTTTCTGAAAACAGATGTGTTGTCATTGAAAAACAAAAAAAAAGGTTAACTGATATTTGGTTAAAGTTTATCCTGTAAAGTTAATTTTTGATACAGCGAATCTTTCATCGGAAATCGGTGTAAAGTTTATCTTTTGTTTTTTCTGTGATGTATTTTAGCATTAAAATAAAAACTTGCTTGATTGTAGGGGACAATAATTGATGAAGATTGATAAGTGGCTTCAGGAATTGGAAAATTAAATTATCGGTAATTTCAACATTGTTCCTGGTATTTCTTCAAGTTTCGCATTCGTACTGTGTGATTTTCACGCTTCGGATGATAGATTTAGTGAGCCCTTGACTGTTAACTGAACGTTCCAGAAAACACTGAGAGCTTCGATAATTGGTGATTGTTATAAAAATTTTCCGATTTTATCAGACTTTCTTCGGCAGAGAAAAATATTTTCGACTATTGAACCTGGCCTCAGATTTTCTTACTTCTCTTGCAAAGTGACATCGAAGGACTGGTTAAACAAAAAGATTTCATAGAAAAAATTTATCAAGGATCAGAGCAGATAGGAGGATTTTGTAGAAAAATTGGAAAATAATAAAAGCACAAATTCTTTGGCTTAAACTATTAAGCAAAAGAGACCAATTTTACATAACAAACAGTTTTATTTTATCAAAAATGAAAAATTTTAAACAAAATGGTGAATCCAAATCCGAAACAAAAAATTTTTAGTTTTCTATCAAAAAGAAATTATAAAATTTTCAGTTTGAAAATTAATTTTGTATAAAACAAAGTAAATTTTTAACAAAATATTGAAATACTCCACCAAAGCAGGTAAATTTAAAGAAACGTGTAATAATCTATAGTTCAACCCATAGAGTTTGTAATTTTAAATAAGAAAAAAGTTAAATTCTACAAAGAGGATAAATTTTTAATTCAAAAGTTAAATCCTCAGCCAAAACAAATTAATTTTTATTAAAGTAGTTCAGCTTTCTGACTAAAATAATTAAGTCTTAATAGAGAAGATCAACTTTCTAATAAATAGGGATACTTCAACAAAACATTTAAATCCTCTACCAAAGCTGAAGAATTTGTAATAAAATGTTTAAATTTTAAACTAAAAAGCTAATATTTCAACTAAGCAGGTATATTTGCTACAAAAGAGATGATTTTTGAACCCGATACGTGAATGTCAAACCAGATACTTGAAGCTGAAATTAAAGCAGGTCGATTCTGTCTTAAAATTATCAAATTGTTAAACAAAATGAAATAATTAGATGGTCAATTAAAGAAATTAATATTTAACCAACAAAGAAAGAATTTTCAACAAAATACTTAAATCCTCTACCTAATGCGAATTATCAACAACATCCGGAAAATTAACCCATATGCTGGAATTTTAAACTAAGAAAGATTAATTACCAATACAAAATATTAATTTTTAATCGAACCATATTTTATTATATTTGCGATTACAAAATTTATTTTTAAGCAATCAAACACAATTTTAAACACAATAGTTTAATTCTTAACCAAAGCAGAATAATTTAGCAAAATATTTAAATTCAACATAAAAAAGATTTATTTGCAACACATAAATTCTTTATTAAAAATATAATTTTTCGACCAATAATGGTTCAGCTTATTTTTGAGTCACAAAAATTAATTTTCAAACAAAGAAGAAAACTCTATTTGCAATTAAACATAATCAAATAATTTTTAACCACGAAGTTGTTTGATTAAGGAAAAAATATCGCTTTTCTACGATGAAAGAAGAATTTGTAAACTTAATACAAAATACTTGGATTTCGAACAAAAATGATCAATTTTAAATTTTAATTTTGTTTTCCTACCAAAAGCTGGAACCAATTCTTAATCAAAAAATCAATCTGAAACTAAGAAGTTGGATTTTCGGCAAAAAACGAATATTCAACAAAAAAATTAATATTTATCCAAACAGAAGTAACTTTAAAGGTATTAATTTATACGAAGTAACTCAAATTTGAAAAAATTAGTAGGCTATCACCAAAAAAGAGAACTGCTCATGCAAATAGCTGAATCGTGAACTAAAAAAGATTGTTTATCAAAAAAATTAGGTTTCAACAAATAAGTTAACTTTACGAAATTTAACTTGACTTCAAGCAAAAAAATATGAATCATGAACAAGAAACCAAATAATTCAATTTTTAGGCCAAAAAATAATTTTTAAAAGGCCGTTAAATTTTAAAAGTTCATATTTGAATTTTCAACAATAAATTCAAATTTGACTAAGCAAAATTAGTATTTCACACGAAAAAGTAAATATCAAACATTTTAACAAAAAGTTAAGCATTTTAAACAAGCTGTCGAATTTTGAAACAAAGAAGATAAATTAACAAAAAATCATGTTTTAGCTAAAAGTTGACCTATTAAATATTTTTATTTTAAATAAAATTCATTTTCATTATCAATTAAATACAATTTTCGAGAAAAAATAGGATAATGTTTAATTTACATAAATGAAATTTTAACAAAAATTCAGTTTGAATTTATGCGAAAAATGAGAACTTCCTTGAAAACACGGGCTCATAAAATCCTATTTTAAAATCCTTGTTATCAAATTATGATTAATTACATTTAATAATTAGTTCCCATCAATGTTGCTTTCTTCGTTTTTAATTAACTTGAATAGAATGGCGTTCCAAAACGAATTTCTTGTTTTTGTTAAGATTCTCAATTTTTAAAATTTTTTTATTCTTGTTTAGAAGACGAATGAAGAGAAAAAAGCCAGGAAGGGAATTTAAAGATCCATTCTTTTCTGTCATCTTTTTATTTCGTTTCTTTAGTTGGTTGGAGACAATGAAGAGTTTATTGTACAAATATGATCCAAGGATTTTTACCTCTTTTCTTTCTCTTTCGTTTGCAAGAATTTTTTAAGAAATTATTAATGTTGGACATCAAAGAAGAATTAAAATTTTTATTTATTCTGAACATAATTGTTTAAACTTAAAACTAAAAAATGAGACTTAGGGGTCAGTTGAATTTTCAGCTTAAAATTCTATATATGGTGAAGCAAGATGTTTTTTCACCAAAGAAGAAAAATTTTTAACTTAGAAGGACCTATTTTCTATCTAAAAAGACGAGTTTTTAACAAAATAGTTGAATTTTAGACCATAAAATATTCAAATTTAAACGAGAACCAAATAGTTTACTCTGTCACCAGGAAAGTAGAATTTTCAAGTTGAAAAATAAATTTGCAAACACAAAATGAAAAAACCTCTAGAAAACGAATTTTCTTTCATTATTTTCCCTATTCACCCTCTTCTGTATTTTTCCGATTAAATGAGAAATAAATTGAAACCCAATAAGAAAATCCTACTATTTTTTGTTGAAAACTCCACACTATAATTGTCTTGTTTCAAAAACCATTTTTGGCTGAGAATGTTATAAATTCTTTAAGAATTTAATTATTATGTTGAAAATTACCTTCTTTGTTCAAAATTCATATTCTATGTTGCAACATTCAACATTTTTTTTATTCTTTAGTTAAAAATTATTAATTTTCTTTTGAAAAATTCACATATTTGATAAAAATAGGTCAAATTAAAAAAAAAAATACTTGAAATAGTTTCATTTTCAAACTAAAAAGACAAATTTTGTAGAAGAAAGTCACTTCATGGCTGATTTAAATTAACCTACACTATTTGACAACCCAAAAAGCTGATTTTAATTCCTTGTAGTGTAGTATAAGTCATTTAGGTCACCCTTTCAGGATGGTACGTAGTATGAGTCAATTGTAGTCGGGCATGAGAAGACTGAATTACAATAAATGGTTTTAAGTCAGACATAATGTATGTGTAGTAGCATAAGCCGCTGTATGTCAGCCATAAGGGATTCCAGTAGTATGAGTTATTCGAGTCAGCCTTTCGGGGTATCAAGTGGAATAAGTCAATTACAGTCATCATTGAAAGGACCTAAGTACTATACATTATATAAAGGCAGGCATAATTTGTATCTAGTAGTATAATTCAAGTCAGTCTGTAAGGAGGCCAAGTAGTATAAGTTGTTGCATGTCAGACAGAAGGGTTTCCAGTAGTATGAATCATTCCAGTCAGCCTTTTGGGATATCAAGTAGAATAAGTCAAATATAGTCATCATAGAAAGGACCTGAATACTATACATTATATTAAGGAGGGCATAATGTTTGTCTAATAGTGTAAGTCATTGAATGTCAGTCATAAGGGTTTCCAGTAGTACGAATCATTCGAGCCAGCCTTCTGCGATGTCAAGTAGTATAGTCAATTACTGTCCAATTTTTTTATCAGAATTAAATGCAAATTGCACTTTTGCAACTAAGATTAATTAAAGATATAATCTTTAATGGTACAAATGGTCTCAAATTCAGACTTTGAAGGGCAGTTGCTATTAATTAAGTGAATGTATTTAATGCAACTGCTAAGTGTCATTACTTGAAGACTTCCATAAACTAAATGAAAAAAAAGCTTGTAAAGATTCAGTCGAACTCACTAAGAAGCCATGAGGATGCTAAACTCTCAATTTTTGTTCCTTCAATCAACAATTTTTTTTTCTGTGCTAAGAGCCTTTGATCGTTTCTTTTAATTCAGAAGTTATGAATTCCAAGAAATAGGCAAAAAAGGATAGTTTGCAATCATAGTTTATCTTTTTGAGTCTCAGAAATTAAGACTGAAGAATCAAATGAAGCACTTTAGGCGATTTGATGGAAAGTTGGATAAGGGAAAGAGTATTGATTCTTATATTTTTATGACTTTTTTGAAGATTATTTTATTGGACGGAAGTCAGTAGTGCGGGAAGTCTCGTGATATAGAGAGCTTCTTATGAAGCGTTTGCACGCAATCAGCTTTCGTGCGAACGAGCTTTATCCTATAAATTGGTCAATTTGAGTAAATTTAGGGTCAATAGCGGACTTCAGAGTTGGTCTCAGAAAAAAAGGATTATTACATTTCAAATTGCAGAAGCCTCGAAAAAATATTTTCTTATCCATTTTATTGAAAAGTGAGATTTTTAAAAATTCATAGATTCTATAAATTTATTTAATAATTTAAATTTAATTTTCGCTGGTTTTTTATAGAGAAATAATGTAAATTTACTATTTTTTGCAAAAAAATTAGTTAAGTGGTTTATAAATGGTTGACATACTATTTGAAGGACATTCAAGGTCATTCGGCAAACAATAAAGCTAAGATGTGCTTCTGTTTCAAAATTTTTGCATTTCTAACTTATAGCAAAATTAAAAAAATAATTACCACGAAAATGATACAAATTTTTTCAAATAATACTTATTCGCAAAGTAACCTTTAAGGACCTTGAAATAAAATGACACACCTTTAACGCAACACTTAACTAATTTTTTTCTGAAATCATGAAATTGACACTGGCAAAAATTTCAGTGCAACATTGAAAAATTGAAGCACACAATTAATACGCGCCAGAAATAAATAATCAGTAAGCATCGTTAATTTAATTGAGAATAAGCATTTTTGCCCTAAAATTTCCTTGAATGACCTCTAAACATATATATTTTAAAATTCTGAAACAAATCTGATGTCCTATTTAAAAAAAGTAATAATTTGTAGGGGAGCAGAGTACAATTGATAAGATAAAAGAAAAAAATTAATTTTAAGTGAATTTGTTGCATTTGAACAAAATAGATTGTCTATAAACCAAATAGTTTATTTTTAAATCAAAAAATTAAATTTTATACAATGACATTATTCTTTCACCATAAAAAGATGAAAATTATTCTTTTTAATCAAAGTTTATCTTCTCGTTTTAAAATTCATTGATGTTTCTGGAAACTAGTATCTTTATATCTGACTAATATGTTTTTAATTTATACAATTTTTTTCTTGAAATTTAATTACTTGGTTGAACTACTTTCTTACAAACTTTATTTTTTTGTAGCTGATTTATCTTTTTGATTGAAAATTCATCCACTTTCTTAGGAATTCATATTTTTTAAATAAAAATTTCACATCTTGCTCAAAAGTTGAACTACTACTTTAAAAAATTATTTTGCAGTTAATGATTCATCTTTTTGCTTGTGAATCTAACCATTTTTTTGCGAATTTTGTTTAGTTGACGATTTGGTTAAAGATTTATGTAGTTAGTTGATTATTTGCCTTTCTAGTAGAACTATAATCTTTTTTATTGATCACATTCACCACATGTAATATACAAGTCTAATATCTTCGCGAATTAATACATAAATGAAAATGTTTTTAAAAAAGTAAAAGATTCGTAACTTGAAAAATCAAAATTTTTTCACTGATAAAGGCAGCATTTTATTTTAAAAGTTTTTGAAAAGGTTACATCACTCTACTGCATGTAAAACTGACCCTAAAATCATCTTATAAATTTAAGGGATTGATTTTTTATACCAGGTATGTTGCAAATTTTTATTACTAAATTCCAAGTGTTTGAAAGAGTATTCGCAACGTAATTTATAGACAATTTTAAACTTTCCTCTGACAGATCCATAAAATTCGTAAATTCTAAAAAAATTTAAATATTAATAAAAATTACTAACAATAAAACTTAAAATTATTTGTAAAATTAATAATATAAAATTCTTAAATGTAAAAAGTTTTGATCATTTTAAAAACAAGTTAAATAATTTATAAGATTATTAGTTATATTTAGTAAAATATTGTTATAATTTAATTTCTAATATTTTTAAAGTTTAAAATTAAATATTGTTCATCTATAAGAAACTTAAATGTTCAACTTATAATATAGAAATTATTGAATTTTAAACGTCCTTAAAGAGTGCAATATTATAATACTAGAATTGCTTATTTTAATTAAACATTTTATAATATTTATTAAAAGCGTTACGTATAAAATAAAGCATCATTTCCAAAAATAGTTTTAGATTAGTTACATTTGCATTCTTCTCTGCACGAATTTTTTGCAATAAGGTATTCGATTTTATTGATATTTTAATAAATTTAGTTGAACAATAAATCATGCTTAATTCGACTGTACACCTGGAGCAGTCTGTATTTCACAAAATAAGATTAGTACTTTCTGTTATTAGACATTAGTTTCTATTAAGAAAGTTAACAAACAATAAATTATAACTAATTTTTATTTTGCTAATTGTTTTTAAACAAAGGAAATTAACCATTTTTCAAGGTCCAAAATGAAAAAATTTTCAAAAGTAAAAAAATCAAAATAACTTAATTGATGCATTTAAACATGAAGAGTAATTTCAAGCTTGTGGCCACAAGAACTGAACTATTTTAGAACTGTGGTTCAAAAACTTTATAATTTTGTACAAATCGCGGAAATTCTTTTTAAAGAATAATAATTTTTTCCAAAAACTCATATTGTATCTAATCACTAGAACTTTATCAGTTTAGCGATAAGAATAAAAAAGATGATCAAAACAAAGCTATTCGCAAAAAGCTCACATCTCAGATGGAGAAGTTTAAAGACAAAAGTTATTTAAATAGCGATAAGAATAATAATTATAAACTCTAATAAAACACTAGAATATAAATTTGATATACTCATAACAAAATGGTTCATTAACGTATATATCAGTTTTACATCTAATTCGAAAAAATGCGGATCGTTTATGCTGTGGTTTTTATCTTGATGGTGATGCTTAGTTATATAGGTGAATATAATAATGTACTATATGTATAATTTTAAAAACTGTTTTATGCTTTTTACAAATAAACAATTCTGCATTGCAAAATATTTTTCTTAACTATAAAAATAATTTACAGTAAACTATTCAGAATACTTATCCAAGCTTTCTGTTAAGAAAATAAGTTTTCAGAGAATATTTTTAATGATTAAATAAAATTTAAAAAAAAATTATAACTTTTTAAAAAACGATTTTTTAAATGTTTCGCAAGGTTAACGAATTTTTAAAGATATCGAACAAGAATGTTACATGTTTTTAAAAATTTGGAGAGTTTTGAAGAAAACATTAATAATTTATGTATTATGTCTTCTTTTTCTAGTATATTATTATGATGATTATGATCATCATGATAATATACTATGATTTTTTACAATTTCTCGAAAAGTTTTAACAGATATTTTACTTTATACAATTGAATTTAGTATATTTAAAAAGATGTCGAAACATTCCAAATTATTTCCAAAATCATGAATTAAAAAAAATGGAACATTTTACGGCATTTGTTTCGCTTTTGTAGACGTTTTTTTCTAATTTCCAGAAAAGTTCAAATTATATAAAAGGTATTTAAGCGTTTTCAAAGAGGGTCATTATGATAATGATCGTAATAATACATAATATAAAATGTTGTATTATCTTTTAATCTTACAGGGTGGGCACGCTGGGGCTTACATACATGGCGAATAGAATGCTACCCGAATTGCACAATAGCAGGGGAGCAGCCAATATACAGGGATATTTTCATATTTCGCGCCTTCAAAGTTGCATTCGGATCGGCCATAATAATAATTTTTTCAAAAAACTCATATTGTATCTAATCACTAGAACTTTATCAGTTTAGCGATAAGAATAAAAAAGGCGAAACTTAATTTTTTATCTTATATTGATATGTGAAATACAAACATTGATATCTCAGATTAAAAAGGTTTAAAGACCAAAGTTATTTAAATGGCGATAAGAATAATATTTATAAAATCTAATAAAACACTAGAATATAAATTTGATATACTCGTAACAAAATAGTTCATTAACGTATAAATCAGTTTTACTTATAATTAATTAATGATTAAATAAAATAAAAAAAAAATTATAACTCTTTAAAAAACAATTTTTTAAATGTTTCGCAAGGTTAAAGAATTTTTAAAGATATCGAACAAAAATGTTACATGTTTTTAAAAATTTGGAAAGTTTTGAAGAAAATATTAATAATTTATGTATTATGTCTTCTTTTCCTAGTATATTATTATGATGATTATGATCATCATAATAATATACTATGATTTGTTACAATTTCTCGGCAAATGTTAACAGATATTTTACTTTATACAATTGAATTTAGTGTATTTAAAAAGATGTCGAAACATTCCAAATGATTTCCAAAATCATTAATTAAAAAAATGGAAAATTTTACGGCATTTGTTTCGCTTTTGTAGACTTTTTTTTTCTAATTTCCAGAAAAATTCAAATTATATAAAAGTTATTTAAACGTTTTCAAAGAGGGTCATCATGATAATGCTCGTAATAATATATAATATAAAATGTTGTATTATCTTTTAATCTTACAGGGTGGGCACGCTGGGGCTTACATACATGGCGAATAGAATGCTACCCGAATTGCACAATAGCAAGGGAGAAGCCAATATGCAGGGGTATTTTCATATTTCGCGCCTTTAAAGTTGCATTCGGATCGGCCATTCGGTCAAGTCCGTGCATCTTCGGATCAAGCTTATCATAGTTTCCATGGTTGCGTTCGAAACTTCAAATGGATACAAGTGTCAAAACAATATAGGTAATGTCACATAGTAATTAAAAATAATAAAAGTGTTTAATTAATAATGAAATGAGACATGTGAACTGGGAAGTAAACGTAATTTTTTTGGTGTGCCAATAACATTATGGAATGTCTGCTGAGTGACAAATACTGTAAAATAGTAATAATTATCTGCGCTTCCAGTGGGCGAAGAGTGAACTGTGTTTACCGCTTATTTACGGCATAAAAACAGGTATATTTCACTGACAGTGTCGGCAGCGATAATTTAAATAATAATTACTTATCGTCAATTGAACAATTGTTACTTATTAATCATTTTAATAAGTTAAACATTATTTCTGAATTTAAAATTTTATTACCATTGTTTTTTACACAGATCGATCCTAGAAGAAATACATATAAGGAAATGCAGATAGAATTGGTGCATTTTAATCAACATTGTTGAAAAATCGTTATCTCTGGACCTTATCTCAAGACTGGAGATTGATCAGCCTAAAATTAATTATCTGGGTTATTTGAATGGTATAGGCGTATCAAAAAGATATCTCGGAGCAATTTAACTTGCCCGAATTTTAATTGAAACAATTTTTAGGGATCTTTTTTATTTTACAAAATTTTTTCTCTGGACCTCATGTCAAAATTTATTTTATAAGTTGATCAAACCAAATTTTGAGATGAGGTCCAGAGAAAACATTTTCTAAAATAAAAAACATCCCTAAAAATTGTATCAATTAAAATTCGGGCAAGTTAAATTGCTTCGAGATATCTTTTTGATATGCCTATACCATTCAAATAACTCAGATAATTAATTTTAGGCTGATTAATCCCCAGTCTTGAGATAAGGTCCAAAGAAAACGATTTTTCAACAATGCTGATTAAAATGCGTCAATTCTATCTGCATTTCCTTATGTGTATTTCTTCTAGGATCGATGTGTGTAAAAAACAATGGTAATTAAATTTTAAATTCAGAAATAATGTTTAACTTATTAAAATGATTAATAAGTAATGATTGTTCAATTGACAATAAGTAATTATTATTTAAATTATCGCTGCCGACACTCACAGTGATAAACATACAAAACCACCAAACATTTCTTTGGTAAAGAATAATCAATCGAAAGTATAATAAACATGCCGGGCACAGAAATTGGTACAGAAAAAAATTGAAGTTTACTTCTCAGTTCACATGTCTCATTTCATCATTAATTAAACACTTTTATTATTTGTATTTACTACGTAACATAACCTATTTTGTTTTGACACTTGTCTCCATTTGAAGTTTCGAACGCAACCATGGAAACTATGATAAATTTGATCCGAAGATGTACGGACTTGACCAAATGGCCGATCCAAATGCAACTTTAAAGGCGCGAAATATGAAAATACCCCTGTATAATGACTTCTCCCCTGCTATTGTGCAATTCGGGTAGCATTCGATTCGCCATGTATGTGAGCCCCAGCGTGTCCACCCTGTATAATACATGTTTATTCAAGGTTATACAGAGTTTTTAAACTGATACTTGAATTGAAAAATTATATTTAAGAGAATATTTGAAATGATTTCGAAATATTCAAAAGGATTTACAAAATTATAAAAATACAAGCAAAAAAAAATTCCAAAATTATTTAAGCAATAATTCGAGTCAGTTTACAAAATGGAATACAATAAGACGAAAAAGTGCAAACTAGTAACTTTAGCATTTTCTTTGGAAAAATATCTGATACACATAAAATGTGAATATCTGAGAAAGTACATGCCAGAAATTAAAATTAACTCTTGTCTGAAAGTCATAATTAATCTATTTTATTTTTGGTTAAAAAATTAGCTTTTTAGATTAGAAATCGAATTATTTGGTTAAAAATGTATATTTTTAGTTGAAAGTTTAAATTCTGGAAAGAAAACATATATATTTTGTTAAAAATATGTGTTTCTTGGTAAAAATGTAATGTTCTGAATTGAAAATTCAAAACTTTATTAAAAAATTAATTAATTTGGTAACTTTATAGTTTATATTGTATAAGTTAAAAATGGAACTATTTTGCAGGAGATTGATTAATGTTTTTTATTTGATAAAATTATTTTTTTATTTATTATTAAGAATTACTTTTTTTATAAAATATTCAAACTCTGAACCAAATAATTCAATTTTTAACTGAAGAATTAAATCTAATAACAAAGAATAATAAAGTTTAACCAAAATAGTCGAATTTTCAACAAAAATGTAAAATCTTAACGAAATTAAATTCTCAAAAAAGCATCGAATTTTCTACTAAGATGATTTATTTTTTACTAAAAAGACCATTTATTTAAATGAATAACATATCAAATCAAACTTTGCAGCCTAAATAGATCCATTAAAACCCTAAATTTTTTCTAAAAAAGATCATCTACATTGCTCTACATGGAATGAACTACACAACTTCCGATTGCCAGTCAGGTGCTTCACCGTTAAGCTATTAGAGATCAAAAGAATTTTTTCTTTTAGAAATGTATCATATGTCAAGTAATTTGTTTCATTAATGCAACGAGAAAATGTAAAGGATGGAAAATAAATTTAAACTAATTTTAAAATTAATTTTTTAAAAACATGTAAATCGCCTCGCAGGGAATCAAACCACGGAACTTACGATTGCCGGTCGAGGGGTTTTCTGTTAAGCTATTAGAGAGATCGAAAAAAAATTTTTTTATAAATGTATGCTATCTCAAGCCAGGTGATACGCTTATGATTCAAGTAAGTTTAAATAAATCTGTATTATCATTAGAGATGGTTACCATCAATTAGTGCAGACATCACTACCAACCCTGTAAATGGAAATGAATACATATGTCTTTTTTAGACGAAATGGAAAATAATTTAAAAAAAAAAAAAAGATCTTCTCTATCGTCCCACTGGCAATCAAAAAACAGTACTTCGCAATACGAAGTGCTGCGGTTCGATTCCCAATGAAGCTATGGAAATGATATTTTTTCAGAAAAAAAAATTAATTTGAAAATGATTAAAAATTTTTTTTCCAACTATTCTAAAAAAGACGTTAGGTATTTTCTGTTATTTTAACAGTTCACTTTGTGGATTTATGCTGCGAACATAATGTTTTAGCTCGATACTCTTGTAGATTAATTTTGGCGCTAATGCAGAAAGTTTCGTTATTTAAAAAAATTTAACCGTCTGTTTCTCCTTGCAGAATTAAGTTCCCAATTCGATATTTTGCCTAATGGCGCCCCTATTCCTGGAATTTCTCGTGGCAGACCATCTTCTTCTTCTTCTTCTGACATACAAGATTCTCCTGCCATATCTGTTCCTCATGCCAGACTGCATTCTACATACAGGTCTTCTTCCTCTACCATGACTGCTGAACGTGAAAGGTCCCGGTCTCCTCCTGCCAGCTACATGCGTCCACTAACAAGGCTCCCTTCTTCTGATGGAAATGGATACCCACATGACGTACTTCCATTTATTCAACTTACTTCTACTAAAAATCCCCACCGGCAATTCGAATTTCGAAGATACATTTTTCCTGTGGATAAAACAATTAAAGTAAACACAGGACGCAATATTTTTAGACCCGTGCCAATCGAAGAAAAAATTGTGTTATCCACATCCGATGGTGATGTCTTTGCCATACTGGCTAGTAGTGAAAATCTTGCTGGAATATATACATATAATCGTCGCATTAAAGGTACTGGGCGAGCGAAAATAAACATGGAGAGTGGTACAATTACCCCATTGACAGCAGAAGAAGTCGAGGAAATTCCAATAGGTCCTACTCGCAGCATCTTACATGATTTTAGAATAAAGCGTGTAGAGTACAGTGCTAGGTAAGTTTAATTTTTGAAAGAAACTAGTTACTCTCGCTTTTTTCCATCTTGTTTTAATCACTATTTTAATAACTTTGTAGGAGCATTAGAGAGAACCTGAGAGTAAGTCCATTATTAGTCAAAAGAACTACGAATATATTGGTGGTTCTGCAGGTCAATTCGGGTAGCTTC
>NC_046666.1:22196578-22211648 GCF_010883055.1 Belonocnema kinseyi
TATGCATTATAACGTACGCAGGCGCAACTCGTTGAGCCACATTTCGATCTCCGTTATCCCAATTTTGCCAGTTAAAGCTAATGCGCTTGCCCGGCGCAGCGACCCACATTAGTCACTGTTAGCGCGCAATTTAAACCAGGTTTAATTAACAATTATTGAAATTACAATATATACTATTTATAAATTGCACATTATTATCCGAAATTACGTAAATTGTGATTTAACGTAATAAAAAAATAATTTCGCGTATACTTTGTAATTAATAGTAGTTTTAAGTACTTCTAAATACTAACTTATATTTCACTAACTCATTTTTAATTACATATATTTCTAACAATTAATATAATATGTATGGATATTTCTATAATTAAATGTAAAAATTTTCATTGAAAAGAACTGTAATACTAGATAAATACTTAAGCAAAAAATTTTCAGCTCAGAGCAGTTCTTTTTAATTCGGAGACGGCATATAGTGATACTTATAATGAGAAAAAAAGAACAAAAGTCATCATTGCCGTTGAATAAACATTTTTTTTCTTCAAAAACCTTTGTTAATGAAGTATAAATTCATCTTTTTGAATTGAAAAAATGTGCTATCATTTAATTTAAAAAATTGTTAATTATACCCGGTTTAATTCGCGCGCCAACAGCGATCAATGACAGTCGCTGCGCAGGGCAACCGCAGTAGCTCAACCTGCCAAAGTTAGGATGACTGAAACGACCATGGACCTATAAAATAGCGGAATGGAGAACCATCCTACGGACATAGAGATAAGAAGTATAGAGCCTCAGTCTCTCTGATCTGCCAAAGCTCCTATTTAGAGAGAGAGAGAGTGGGAGAGAACGAGCCGAGCGAGTAATGCTCTCTCTTTCTTACACGGACACGTGCGCTGATGACGTAGCGCCCCACTCTCGAGTGTAGCCTTGGCGTGCTCAGCTGCACTTGAGAGTGGGGCGCCACGTCATCAGCCCACTTGACCGTGTTAGAAAGAGAGAGCATTACTCGCTCGGCTCATTCTCTCTCTCTCTCTGTCAACAGGAGCGTGGGCAGATCAAAGAGACTGAGGATCTATACTTCTTATGTCTATGCCAACGGGATCTAGCAGCGCGTAAGTAAAGGTAGGTATCCACTAGGCCAAAATTTCATTTGACCAAAATGTCATTTCACCTAATAAGGTATAGTTTGTGCACAGTGGTAAAATGTGTTCGAAAGATAGTCGTGCGTGTATGAAAAAGCTAGAGAATGATGCCAGAAGTGTCCAATTGGCGGCGTAAGCTTACTAAACCTAGTCACGGATGGTCAGGTTATGAGTTTATATTTATCACTTGACAGGTTGCTCATTGTTTTGTAGGTTATTTTTCAGAAGGAGAGTGAATATATAAGGAAAAGATTGTTTGTAGACAAATGAAAAATATAAATGTTCACTGAAAAGCAATTGAAGAATAAATTTTTTATTTATGCATGAATATTATTAATTGTCTAAGAATGAATTTACAGTTTTTTCTGAAGATATTCGGAAAATATTTTTTTTTTATAAGTACAGGTTTTGAGGATGCAAAATTGTAAGATTATGAGTGTACTTTAAAGTTGAGCGGGTGCTAATTGTTTTCGAGATTACAAGAACTGTTACTGTCATAGACATTTTTCTATGAGTAGTTTGTGGTTTCTTTTTGGTCCTTTCAGCGAAAGATTTACTTTCAATAAATACAGTTTACCCTGTTGACGCCGGCAGCTGAAAAATTTTTCCAGTTCCGGCAATGGAGCAATTTTGCTGACGCCGGCAACGGAATAATCTTGCCGTTGCCGGCTTTTTTCCCGTCGGGTGTGAAGTTCCAAAAAACATGGTGTATTCTTCATTCACTGCTTATGAATATGGTCATGAAAATTTGAAAAAAAAACAAATATTTTTAAAGGTCTAATCTTTAAAAAAATTAAAAATGCATCCGTGTGTCAATTTTTCAAAATTTTGAAAATAAATAATGCATAATTTAAATAATTATTACGATTAATAAATAATTATGAAGTACACATTTATAAAAAAAGGTTTTTACAGAAATTTACTACTTGAAGCACTGACAAAATACTTAATTTATATCAGAAAATATGATTATTTTTTACAGGCTTTGCAGACAAATGATTATTTAAATAATTTAAGTTTGTTTAATTACTTAAAAATTGTTTAAAAAGACATCAATATTAAAATTATCCACGACTAATTATGTGTATGAGAAAGACGACAGAAATTGCTTGAAGGTGCTCGTGACCCTCAACACTTATCATTAATAAAAAAAATTATTTTCGGAATATTTTCAGGAAAGATATGCACATTAATTCTTATAAAATTATTACTCTTCATGTTGTTTCAATATAAACACATACTTATTTCTTCACTTCTTCACAATTCACAAATGCAATTCAAACTTTCACTTCACTTCTGTTTCATTAATCAACAAATTATTCTTTAAATACTCTTAAGTCAGAAAATTGACAATAAACTATTAAATTCAATGTATTTAATTTAAATTCTTTTGTAATTTTAAAATTTACGCGGCAGTAAATAGGTTTAGTAAAGTTAAGCCGCCAATTGGACACATCTGGTATCATGCTCTACCTTTTTCATACATGCACGACCATTTTTCGAACACATTTTACCACTGTGCACAAACTATACCTTATTAGGTGAAACAACATTTTGGTCAAATGAACTTTTGGCCAAGTGGATACCTACCGTAAGTAAGGGGCATGACACACACCACGCATGCCTCCCTACTTCCTCGGGAGGTGATTGGTCGGTTCCGTCAATGACAGATTTCAGTTTAGACGGTTGAATGTGTAGTGTCATTCGGCTATTAGCCAATCCGAGTTGTCGCTGACGTCCGTCGATAAAGTGGGCATTGAATCACCCCAAGCGCGGATCCAGATAAGGGTTTCAGGGGGGAGGGGCAAACAAATTATCCTCCACTCTCAAGGGGGAGGTTGATAATAATTTTAAAGTTATTCTTCACCCGGTTCAAATCCGGGGGGAGGCAGATTTTTTCTTGTTCTTAAAAATGTATCTGTATGAGAAAATCGTTTTAACGAATCAAAACTTGTATTATTTATAAATGAGCGCTATCATTTTCAATATCCTAAATTAAAGAATAATTCGACAAGATTATGAATTTTTTTACTAAAAAATCACTTAAAATATTTCCAGGTACCTCTAAAAAAATTTAGGATCTCGAAATCTTTTAAAATACTTTAAAACGTACCAAATATGGTATTAAAATCTTTAAAAATCTACATTTTCTTTTAAATGTTTTGAAATCTTCACATTATTATTTTTACAGTTTTGGAATTTTTTAAAAATCATTTTAAATATTCTCTCGAAATTAAATTTTAAAAATAAAAAATTAATGTCAGTTTTATAAGGAATCTAAATAAATTTTGATTTGTATTTTGCATCCTTTCAGAATGCGTGAAAAGCTTCTAAATTTTTTGTTTAAAATCTTCAAAAATCTAAATTTTGCTTAAAATATTTCGACATCCTGTAAAGTTTCAACTTATTTTTGAACTTTCTCAAAACTTCTGTACATCTCTTAAACTCATTCAAACTTTTTTAAATTTATAACTATTCTATTGTTATTTATTTATCAAAATTGTCTATTCTTTTGAAATATTCTTAAATATTCTGCTGACATTAATTTTTCGAAATAAAATAATCATTTGGAATTTTACCAGGAATCTCAAGACAATTTTTTTACTATATTCAAATCTTTCATAATCTTTAAAAGGTTCACAATTTTAATAAAAAAATTAGAAGTATTTCCTCAACTTACTCGCATTTTCGCTAAATAAGTACATTTTTATATGTTGTTCACACAACAAAATTTAACATTTTCACTTATAAATAAAACCTTTTTAAACGGAACAATAAAATTAGCTTTGTGACATCCTAAGTATGGGTTTAGTTCAATTTTTATTGTCAAACTCTATAAATTGTTCAATCTTCGGTGCTTGAGAATCGCCTCATAAAATCATTTAATTATTGTTCAATTTCGAATACACAAACCACAGTTCAATGTTAAAAATTATTAATGAATTTATATTGACATTTCGTCAACTTGAAACGTTTTTTGTCAAAAAATTTCAATTGCAAAAGTTTTTAATCTTCTATTGAGTAAGTCTTCAAAACTGCATTTTAAAATTATATAAATGGTAAATGTACCCAAAAAATGAATACCTAAAATAGAAAATTGTTATGGAAAAAGATTTTAAAATTACACATTGTAAACTTAATGATTTTATGAATTAAAAAGTTAACGATTACGTTTAGCATTTGAAAAAAAGTTGAAATCAAACTTATTTTAAATTTAATTATATATATATTGTGATATAAAATTCCTGATATTTCAAGTGATTGGATAGACTTTTGTTCGAAAAATTTGTAAAATTCCCGGTCTAAGAAAAAATTCACTATCACTTCCCGGTCTAAAATAATTTCCGGTAATTTCCCAGTTTCCCGGTCCAGCGGTCACCCTGAATCATGATATTTCAGAACCTAATTTCTTTCTTCTTGAATGATAATACATATTTCGTGCTTGATGTCTTAACAATTTTTCATCAAACAATCAATTAAAATAATATATAGTTAAATAATTCTAACATTTTTCCATATTTTAAAAGCAAAACCTTCTGATTTTTAAGTCCTTTTTATTTCTATGTATGGAATCACTAGTTGATTTTCGCATTTCTTCAGTTCTGGGTATCAGCTTGAACTGTTGGTATGTTAACAATAAACATTTTTTTTACAACGAAGCCAAGAATGAAGAATCTTGAAAAAAATTATCTTCAAAAAACTAAAGTCGCCTTAAAATAGCAAAAATACAAAAATAAAATATTTACCATCATTGATTGGTGTAAAACATAACCTCGAGAATCTCGCAATCAGCTGAGTTCGCTCCCTGTTCAACTTAAATGGTTATTTACCATAAAATGATGTCTCGTACATCCATGAGAGAATTCGAGACCCTGATTGGCTGCGATAATAACAAGGTTGGGAATCTTCAGTGGCTGTCAGGCTCTCTTGTCGCATGTGGATACGACGCAAAAGTGACAGCGCCAGTGTTGGGAATACATTGTAAAATTGATATGCTACATTTCAAAAATACACGCTGAGAAGTGATGTTTTCTCTATAACCGTATTCAAAGAGGAAGTTCTCTTACCCGTATGATACATAATAAGCTTTAATTATCTTATTTTAAGAATTCGAGTCTTGACTTTGGGGGGGGGGCAGCAAGCCGCTATGACCACCATCTAGAGCCGCGCCTGCTTCGCCTTTCCCGATGTACCAAGTCCACCTGCTCGCCAAAGATGGGACTTTGTGCTCTGTCTCGTCAATTCATAGATACATGAAAACAACACGTGACTCAACAAGTTGCGGCTGTGTGCGTGATCACGCATTTACATAAGGTGGTTTAAGTTTAGACGCAGCTAGTCAAAATAACCTGGAGAGTCGCCAATGTACTCCTAATTGTTTTTCTAAAAATGGACTTACTCTCAGTGTCTCGGTGGGGTCACCCTACGTTTTCTAAACCTTAAAGAATGTTTCTTACTCTTTTCAATTAACCCTAAAATCACTGAAATTACTGCAATTCTCTTGAGATCCTTAATGAATGTTTTTTTTTCCACTTTGATGTATTTAAAATTATGCTTCTATTCATTAAAATTATTTTTTTATTTATTTTGAGTTTTTAAAAAGTGTTTTTTCTTTACAGATCTCCTTCTTCTGCCGAGCAGGGTCCTCCTACTAGATTCAGGTCTCACCCTGCGCTTCCGTTTTCTAACGTACTTGGATATGGACTTGACCAACTTTTATTTATTCGGCTTTGTTACCATGGAAATCCGCACCGGCTGTTTGAATTTCGAAGATACACTTTTCCTACAGATAAACCAATACAAATACTTGTAGAAGATCACAACTTTAGGCCTATTCCAACACAAGAACAAATTGTATTATCAACATTTGGTGGTGACGTATTTGCAATATTGGAGGATAGCAATGTTCTTGCTGGAATATATGCACATAATCCTCGTATGAAACGTTATGTACGGGCAAAAATAAACATGGAAAGTGAAAGGATTGCGCTATTGACACCAGATGAAACTAACGAAGTTCCAGTAGGCTGGCGTCGCCCAATCAGAGATTATTTTATAGTAGATCTTGTAAATCTAACTCCTTCACATCATTAAACAAAATCTGTCTGTCGCGCGGGAAAATTCTCAGCGCGCGCTATGCGCGCGACCGCTGGTTCGCGCGCTACGCGCTTAATAATATACTTGTCGTGCGCTACACAATAAAAAAACGCCGAATTAGTGTCGCTGATCCACTTGAACTTAATGAGAGTTACGCTAAGCCAACAAGGCTGTGGAACACTGCCATTTTAGCAGGACGTTTCTGCTACGTTAGCAGACGCTTCGCTCCCGAGTCGAAATATATGCCCTTTTTTATTCTTTTAAATCCTCCAGCCTGAAATACATTACGATCAACGGTTGGTCGAACCAACGGTCAGGCGGTCGGTCATAACTTTCAACCGCCTTTGCCTTCTCCACGTCGGCCAGACATTTTATCCCATATATGGGTTATCTATTAAGATGATGCCGGCCCAACTGAAGATTCGAACCCTACCTAAGCTACCTAATTAACTGTATTCTACCGAGCACTCTATCCACTTCGCTATCGAAGCACTTGAAATTTGTTTACAAAAACTCCGCTAAATGGTTTGACGATCCCGATGCTTCTCAATTACAGAAAGATTTTTTAAATTTGCCTTATTTTTATTGAGTTGAATTATTTTAAAAAGTTGTAATATTATGTAATTAAAAAATTTAAAAACGTAAAAACAAATTATTTTTTGAAAGAATGTTTTCTAAAATTTTCCATAGTTTTACGGTTCTTAAGTTGTGTTGCAAGAAAGTTTAATAAAAACATGATGATTAAACTGTTTTTCGAGATTATTATTGTCTTAATTACAAAAAATTTAATAAACAAATGTATTCATCAGGAATTATTTGAAAAACTTTTTTTTTTCATGCCAAACTTTTTTTTAATGGGGAACTTTTTAATGATTTTATCAAAATTTACAATTTTTTAATAATTTTATGAATTTTGTAAAAACACATTTTATAAACAAATGCATAATTCGGATACGTATCGCCAGTGATATTTTTCTTTTTTTTATGCTAGTCCTTTCAATTAGGAACTTCATGATAATTCAAACAATATTTATAATTTCTTAGTAAATTTCATGATTTTTTAAACAAATCTAATAAAAAAATTAATTGATCTGGCATTTTTTGACATAACAATTTAATTTTATCTTTTTTAACTAGAATCTTCATGATAATTTAAGAAAAATAAGTAATTTTTTGTTCGATTTTGTAATTTAAAAAAAAATAAACAAATGCATTATTGGGCCCTCTGTGGACGGCAAAATTGAATAAACATATATAAAATACAAAAAAGATTCCTATAATTCTAATTTTAAATTGTATAAGTTATTCAATTAAAATATATTATCAGATCGGTAATTTAAAGTAACTAAATTTTAATTCCACATTTTTAATTATGATATTGTGTCACAAATTAAAAAAGTTTTTTCATTTTGTTAGATTTAAGATTTAAGTTTATAATTTAAAAGACGTCTAATAAACAAATATTTACCTATAAACGTTTTTATTTCTGGTGAAGAATTTTTAATAGTTAACTTTTAATTTTTATAAATTTCTACAAGTAACACCAATTCGACCTCCCACTAATGAAGGTAAATTATGATTAATTAATTAATAATTCATTACTTAATGGTGATTGATTAGTCATTCGGTAATTATTTATTAATGAATAATTAATTGACCATTATTTAGTTCTTAATTATTCAATAATTATAACATTATATTATAATATATCTCACATTATCATATACAGTAAAGTTTAATAAATGGTAACATTATTATTTTATAAATAGTGATCATTTTTAATAGTTTTAAATAGTTATCCATTAATATTTTAATTTATTTCGAATACTAGTTTTAATAATTTCAAATTTCAAAAGCTCTCAATAGAATTTTAAATTATCGCAGAGTTTTTATAGTATTGAAGGAGATCCAAAAAGAATTTACTCAGCACTCATTTAGATCTCCTTAATACTCAAACAATCGAACAATCGAACATACAAAAAACCGAAAAAAAAACTTTTGTGATTTGTGAAACAATATCATAAATAAAAATGTCGAAATGAAAAATTCAAAATTATTATTTGAATACTGCTACATATTCAAAATCTAACTATTTTCCTATATAATAAAATCAATTTTAAATCCCGAAAAATTAAGTAATTCTAAAAATGCATTGAACGCTGAATATTTTCAAAGTATAAATTCCCTATTTCCAAGCCTCTTTAGAAATCAATCTATAAAGGAAATGAAACAATTTGTTAAAGACAAATGATGCGAAAACTAGTCATTCAAAATTTAATTATTTTAAATGTCCTATCTGATAATATTTTTTAAGTGAATAACCTATAAAATTTGAAATTAGAATTATAGAAATCTTTTTATTTAATTTTAAATCAGGCTTTCAATTTTTTATAAATAAATAAATTTAATGAACAAAATGGCAATTTTTTCGATCTTGAAATTTCCTAAGTTTCGAAAAGTAGCCTTAGCTAAAGATACTCCATTATTATATAATAAACAATCAAATTTATTACAAATAAATTATTTGTTTAAATAATTTTCTCTACGGTTTTCCAAGAGTTTACGTTTTTTAACTTATATTGCAAGAAATTTGAATAAAAACAATATAATGGTAAATTAGTTACTTCGCTAACTTATTATTGTCAATAATATAAATAAATTTATTCAACAAATGCTAATATGGCATTTTTTGACATTTCTAACATTTGCGAAAACTTCTTTGTTGTCAAATACCCAAATCATGTATATGCTTATTAAATTTGTTTAAAAGATCATAGTAGGTATCAACTAATTATTAATTTTGCACAAATTATATGCAGTTCCCAATTAAAAATACTGACATAAAAAAAATGAATTTTTCGGTTTATAGATGCCCGAATAATGCTTTTGTTTATTAAATTTGTTTTAAAAAATCACAACATTTATTAACTAATTATATATTTTGCTGAATTTATTATAAAGCTCCAAAATAAAAAAGTCTGAATTAAAAAAAAAAGAATTATTCCGTTGACAAATGCCCCAATAATGCACTTGTTTAACAACTTTGTTGAAAAAATGATATAATTGAACAAAAAATAATTATTTTTACTAAAATGATCATGAATTTCCTAATCAAGCAAGTTGACATTGAAAAAATGAATTTTAGTGTCGATAAATGCCTGATTGGTGCATTTTTTTGTTAGATTAGTTTTAAAAAATCATTAAATTAATCAAATAATTACAAATGTTGCTCTAATTGGCATAAAGTTCCCAATTCAAAAGACTGACATTGAAAAAAGAATTGTTCTGCCCGTAAAGGGCCAAATAATGAATTTCCGTATTAGAAGAAATTAGCAAAGACAGGCAAATTTTTTTTTGAAAAATTCATCGCTTATGCCTTTCTTTAATCAATTTGTATTTAATTTTGAAAATAATAATCTCAAGGAAAATATCTTTATCAACATGTTATTTTTATAACGATTTCTTGCAATATAACTTAAAAAACGTAAAATTATGAAAAATCGTAGAAAAACTTCTTTCGACAAATGATTTGTTTATAAATTGAAAAAAAAATTATGTTATATTGAAACATTTTAAAATAACGTTAAAGCTCCTTCGGCTATAACGAACACATTCTCATCACGTATCTTATGCTTCACATTCGACTTGTTTGAAAATGCCAACTTTTCTACATTATGTTCAACTCTATTATATTAAATGTATATTATATTTATTTCTGTACCTCGATCTGGGACTGTTTATTCAGATATTGCAAAATAAAGCACAAAACTCTTTAGTATTGGAACAAAAGTATTTTTATTGCCTTATTTTGAACATTGACAAAATGCGCATTCTATTAAAATAAAAATTATTATCAAACATTTTACTGCAACTTTGATTGTTTTTCCATAAATTCAATTTATTTAAATTCAATCCTGTGTCCTTTTTTCAAAAAGTTAATTTTTTCACTGTTAATGTATTTTTATATCTAGAGTTAATAACTACCTTGTCGATATTTGTTGCTTAAACAACTTTTGTATTTTAATTTTCTTTACCTCTTTAGTCATTTTTACAAAACTTTTATTATTTTTTTAAATGTTGTTGTTTATTACTAAAAACAAAAACTTTGCGTAAGATCAAAAAGTGACTAATGACAAATTCATAGATTATTTCAGGACGTGCAATTTTAGTTCATTCGTTTATTTTTGCATCTGATCAATATTTTTAAAGTTATCGTGCCTAAACGTTACAGGCTACATACTACAGACTAAAGACTACTGACTACAGATAGGCGCACATTCGTAAAAATCGTTTTTTTACTAAGGGGGTTTCAAAACCTGGATATTTTATGAAAACCGACAAAGTGAAATTTTGTATAAAACTAATACCTTCTCATAATGATGAGAATGTAAAACGACCATTTATTTGGATGATTTTATTCATTGATATTTTTAAATAAATTTGTAGAGGGCCTTATTTCAAAATTTGATTATTCAAAATTGTATTACTGGATACGCTGATACATTTATAATTTATAAAGAAAAGTCCGTCTACATTGTTGAAAATTCGTCTGTTTGGTTCGAAACTGAACTTTATGAGTGGGAAGTCCTTTATCAATTGATTTAGAGTAGGCATTTCGATAATAATCATTAAGCAAAAAATTATTAATGCGTATAAAAATCGTTAAAAACGTAATTAATAAAAAATAATTATTTATGAATTTAATGTTAGCGCTTTTTCTACGAATTAGTAGTTTTTTTCACTGATGATTGGTATATATTGAAATCTATTCATAAATTGATAAAAGTCATCGCACTATTTAATTAGTACAACTTCATACAAATTCAGATACAGAGTATAAAATATTCACTACAGCATTTAAAAACCTAACCTAAATTATAAATTAATAAAGTATGAAGCATAATTGCAATCAGACAAATTATAAATTAATTATGAAAGGGTTAAAATTCGATAAATACTTGAGATATAAATGCATAATTTTTTTATTAAATAGAACTTATTATATAGAACTTATATGATATCACTGATACGATATAATCAGCTTTGATCTAGAAAGTAATACTAATGTAGGATTAAGTTAAATACTGCAACTACAATAGTCAAAATTGAAAAAGTCTTTTCTCAGCTGCTTTCCTGCTTTTTGAGCCGCCCCATAAATATTCCCTAGAACAATGTAAATAATAAATTAGCAGAAAACCTTTAAATCATTTATTTGATTAAATAAAAGTTTTTAAGGTAGAAATATTGAAAAAAAAAATTATCAATTTAACACAAGGTTCTCAACCAAAAAGTGAAACTATCAACAAAAAAGAAGTAAAGTTTACATGTTACAACTCTATTTAATCTTATTTTGTTTTTCGACAAATTTGCAAATTTTTCATTGATATTTTTAAATAAATTTTTAGAGGGCCTTATTTCGAAATTTGATTATTCAAAATTGTATTACTGGATACGTTGATACATTTATAATTTATAAAGAAAAGACCGTTACTCGCCACTTTTTTTTATTGGAATAATTATCAATGTGGCAAATTTTCTAATATCTAAAATAATTGTTGAGCAAGTTGATAGGTTTAGAATTTATAAATAAATTTGCAAAGGGCCTACTTTCGAAACTTGATGACTCTGAAATTTATTTAAAATTTATTAAAAATCCTATCAAAGTAAACATTTTATGGAAAATTTTGTCTTTTTTATGTTAATTTTTTATTTTTATATAGTTTTATAACCATACCTTATAACACACTTCTAGATATTTTTATGATTAAAAGACTTTTCTACTTTAATGCCCTTCACCTCTTGTATCGTTTTTTTCAAAAATTTAATTTTATTTTATTTTTAATATTGTTTTTTACCATTGAAAAAAATCTACTCGTCCTGCCTAGAAAATTATTAATAACTTATATATCGACCTTTTGGTTCAACAACTTCTGCCTGTTAATTTTAGTTCCTACCTCGTGTCGTTTTTAGAAATTTTAATTTTTTTATTTGAAATGTTATTTTTTACGAGGAAAGTTAAACTTCGTTTCCTATCACAAATTATTCATGAAAGATTTGAATGAGTTTCCGGTGTTTCTCTAAAAGAAACTTCTGTCTCTTTTTTATAGGTTGTGTCGTTTGTAAAAAAAAATTTGCTTTGCTTTTTACGGATAAAGCAAAAACTGCGCATCCAATAAAAAATTTTAGTTGAAAATTAGTCGCTCTTTTTTGAGTAAACACTTATTGTCTCGTTTTTTTTGTATTTTGTGTCATTAGTGCAAAATATAGTTTTCTTATTTTTCACATTTTTGTTACGACTAGAAACAAAAACTACGTGTCCTATGAAAAAGTGATTAGTGAAAAATTAAAAAAAAATTTCATGATTTTTTGTGCGATGGAAACCGATAAAGTGAAATTTTACATTAAACCAATACCTTCTCATTATGATGAGAATGTAAAAAAACTAAACTTTCAAAATTACAGTTTTAATTGATCTATGAAAAAAAATTATTTTGTAATTCAAGTAGTTGAATTGTTTGTTTAAATAACAACTAAATACATATTCTTTTGAGACAAAATTCAAGTAAGTTAAATAAATATTTAGAAGTTTTAAAAAAATGTAAAATTGATTAAAAATTTTTAATGATTCAAAGAATCATACCGACAAAATCCGGCTATCCGTACCAAGATTTAGATGTAAATAGTCCACGGACCAATATAAAACCAAATATAAATTTTGGGAACTATGCAACACAAAATTAAGAGACAATTAAGAATTTATAGTCCAAACTTGATTGCTGGATTTTTATCTCTTTTCTTTCTTTTTAGTTTCCAAGATTTTTATAGTTAATTTTGAATGTTGGGCTTCAGAGAAAAATTAAAATTTTGATGTATCCTAAATTTAGTTTCTTAAACTTAACAGAAATGAGTTCTAAGTTTAATTTAAATTCAAAAAGATGCCTTTAATTTTTATGGAGAATTTTTATTAGAGCATAGTCAATAACGATCTCATCCATTTCTGAAAGGTGAATGTCCAACCTTCTTTAGTGCCTCCCTTTGCCACCTGCAACAACAAAAATATTGATAGAAAATCATAGTAAACAATCTGAACGAAATCAAGTTAAGAGTGGATTTTTCTGGGCCATCGTAAAGGAATAACCACTTTAAGTTGGCTCTTCGGAAATCGAAGATGTCGCGAAGTTACGAGACATAAATCGTTTCCCGTCTCATTCCACAGCGAAAAAAAACTGAGATGGAAAATCAATAGAGTCTTACAATTTCAGTCAGCCATAAAAATATGCAAGTCCTTGAGTTAAAAAATATCGCACTTGCGCAATTTTTATTTAATATGTTAAAAGCATTACAAAT
The DNA here is from genome assembly GCF_010883055.1 of Belonocnema kinseyi. Taxonomy (NCBI): domain Eukaryota; kingdom Metazoa; phylum Arthropoda; class Insecta; order Hymenoptera; family Cynipidae; genus Belonocnema; species Belonocnema kinseyi. The sequence continues at coordinate 22,210,162 of NC_046666.1, forward strand.
TTTGACCGGAAAATAAATAAATTTTTTAATTTTTACGAAAAAAGAATGATTTGTCTATTCAATAAAACTAAATTAACAACTAAACTAAAACTAAAGTAACTAAAGTAACTTCAGTAACAACCAAATACTTAAAAAAAAAATTTAATTGATAATAACTTTAAAAATTTGTTTCAAATTATAAAAAAAAATTTTCTATAATTTGTTTGCAACAAATAAATTATTTTCTTGTCCATCAGCAAAAATAAGTATTCAAGATATCGTAGACATTACAATGATACGCTTCATTTTTAATTTAGCGGTATTCCTAGCTTCGAAAAAAATCCTTTTTCCAAAAGCAATATCTGTGGAAATATATAATTTTTTGTAAACCCTTCTATAATATTGTTTCGATCTTTTTTGTTTTCAAATGGAATGCCTCATACATAATGTAAATTTAGAAGTAATCTATGTCTAGTAGAATAACTTAATTTACGTCAGCTATAAATGATTTAAGCGGTAAAAGTCAATTTTAGTCAGACAGACAAGGAGTTAAGTATTGTATATAATTTAAAATCAGACGCAATTTTTATCTAGTAGAATATTTAATTTTTCGTCAGACACAATAGTTTTCAAGAGATATAAATTATTTAAGTAAGTCAAAAAAGGTCCTAAGTAGTATAAATGATTTAAAAGCAGTCATAATTTATATTCAATAGTGAATGTTATTTTCTGTCAGCTATACAGGCGTTAAGTAGTATTATTATTTAGATAAGCCAAAGTACGACCTACGTAGCATACATTATTCAAAGCCAGTTACAACGTATGTCAGGCAGATTTTTTATAAGTATTATTATAGGTCGATTTTAATTAATCATGTAAGGTGTGAAGTAGTACAATTCAATTTCAGTCAAACATGAAAGGACCTTATTATAATAAATGAATTAAAGCCTGGTATAATTTATGTCCAGTAGTATAAGTAAAATTAAGCCAAAAACAAATATTTTCTATAAAAAAAAATAGTTTCAATAAATTAGGCTAACTTTTGAAACAAAAAGAATGACTACAAGTAATTGAATTTTCAATCAAATATTAGAATTTATACGCATACCAGATGAATTTCAAACCAAAATTATAATAGCAGACCTTTAAACCAAAAAAGAAAACTAAATGTTCAACATTCAGGAAATCTATATGAGTTTCAATCAAATTTAATATCCTTTTTAACGTGCAAGAATTAAGTAAATGTGAAGAGTTCTTGAAAATAAAACCAAGAATCTAGCGACCGAATTTGGACAACCGCCATTAAATGTTCACATTGCAATCTAAAAAAAAAACTTTTTCTTTTTTTCCCATCTAAAAAAAAAGAAGAAAATTCATTTTTCACAAACATTTGTACAAAATGCTCTCTCCCTGAAACATTTTTTTTCTTTTCTTTTGTAAATGGAAAAAAGGGAAAGTTTCTTTTCCATTCCAATGGGAACACTTTATGGTGGGTGTCCAAATTTTTT
>NC_046666.1:22211748-22230949 GCF_010883055.1 Belonocnema kinseyi
ATATTTTTCTACCAAATGAGATGAATATCTAATCCAGAAGGACATACTTTCTATTCAAAGAGGCGAATTTAAAAGAAAACAGTTGAATCTTTGACCAGAAAATATTATAATTTAATCGTGATTCGAATAGTTGAATTTTCAACCATAAAAGTACAATTTGCATTTTGAAAAAAGAAATAAAAAAAAAGTTTAGAAAAATGAATTTCCTTTCATCCTTTCCCTTTGCTTTTGTTTCCTGTTATATGCGAAATCAATTTAAAACCCCAAAAAATTGCTACGATTTTTGTTTGAAAACTCAGCACTATAAATATATTGTTTAAAAGTTTAATATTTTTTTGTTTAAAAGTTCATACATGGTATAAAAAATTAATTATTATGTTTAAAATGAACCTTGTTGTTGAAAATTAATATTCTAGGGTTGAAAATTCAATATTTTTTAAATCATAATTTTTGGCATAAAATATTAAGTTTCGTTGATAAAAGGTTATCTTTTGGGCTGAATCTTCATCTAGATTGTTGAAAATTCGTCTGCTTGATTCGAAACTGAAGTTTATGAGCGGGAAGTCCTTTATCAATTGATTCGGATTAGGCATTTCGATAATAATCATTAATCAAAGAATTACTAATGCGTATAAAAATCGTTACAAATGTAATTAATAAAAAATAATTATTTATGAATTTAATGTTAACGCTTTTTCTACAAATTCAGATACAGAGTATAAAATATTCACCATAGCATTTAAAAACCTAACATAAATTATAAATTAATAAAGTATGAAACATAATTGCAATAAGACAAATTATAAATTAATTATGAAAGGGTTAAGATTCGATAAATACTTGAGATATAAATGCATAGTTTTTTTTATTAAATAGAACTTATTATATAGAACTTATATGATATTACTGATACGATATAATCAGCTTTAATCTAGAAAGTAATACTAATGCAGGATTAAGTTAAATACTGCAACTACAATAGTCAAAATTAAAAAAAGTCTTTTGTCAGCTGCTTTCCTGCTTTTTGAGCCGCCCCATAAATAATCCCTAGAACAATGTAAAGAATAAATTAGCATAAAACCATTTAATTATTTATTTGATTAAATAAAATAAAAGTTTTTAAGGTAGAAAGTCAAATGTTTTGGAAAAAAGTGGATTTTTAAGAAAAAAAGATAAATTTTCAACAAAAAAGATGTAAGAAATAGTTGTAAGAAAATTTTGTAAAAAAATGGAAGTGTAACCAAGTCAATTTTTTAAGGCCAACATGCCAAAAAATAAACATTTATCTATCTAACAAAGGAGGTGATATTGAAAAAAAACTTATCCATTTAACACAAGGATCTCAACCAAAAAGTGAAACTATCAACAAAAAAGTAGTAAATTTTACATGTTACAACTCTATTTAATCTTGTTTTGTTTAAATGCCATAAAATTCAACTATATCTACTTGAAAAAAAACCCACAATAAAAAGTACTTCAGCTCTTTCATTTTTAGGTTTTCTTTTTACGCCAAAAGAATAATTTTTAACAAAATACATGAACTTTCTACCCAAAAGTACAATTTTTAACTTATGCAGTATACAGAATACAGTTTCAACTGAAAATTGTACATATAGTTTAATGAAATGCATAAATTCTCATCAATTTTTTATTTAAAAAAATGGAATGGTATAATTGTCAGTTTAAAAGATTAATTTTCAACCAAACATAAAACGAATTTTAATAAAAATAGTTACATTTTCAACCAAAAAGATGAAGCTTCAAGAAAAAAATATAAATTTTTAACAATGTTCTCAATTTAAAAGAACCATTCACAAACAAGGACCATTTCCTACCCAGAATACATTAACGTATAACCAAAAAGTTAACTTTTAAGTTTATAGGATCAATTTTGTAACAAAAAGAGATAATTTTTTCAATAAATTACATACACCTTTATCCACATAATTTTATATATAAATTAAAAAATAAATTTTTAGGACAAAATCAAACTCTTGAAGTTTTATTTTTTAAAACTAATTTTTTATATAAAAGCATTATTTTTATTAAAAAAACGTATCTTCTAAAAAAAGTTGAAAAAAATACCTTAGTTATCCCTGATGGTGAGTCTGATGTTCTTATAAAAGTCAATGTAGTCAAAAGAATGTAGAAAAGTTTCTGGCTCTCTAAATTTTGACCGTACAACTTTGACCATCCATTTTTCTCCGTGTAAGGACTTTAAATATTATAATTTAATTGCAGTCGCATTGGAGACGACCTCAGTACTATGAATAATTTAAATGCAGAAATAATGTTTGTCCAGTAGAATAAGTCACTGTATGTCAGCCATATTGATTTCTAGTAGTATGAGTCATTTGAGTGGGGCTGTAGGGATGTAAAGTAGTATAAGTCAGTTATGTCAGTCTGTAGGGGCATTAAATATTATAATTCAATTGTAGTCGCATTGAAGACGTCCTGAGTACTATGAATAATTTAAATTCAGAAATAATGTTTTTCAAGTAGAATAAGTCATTGTATGTCAGTCATTTGAGTGAGGCTGCAGGGATGTAAAGTAGTATAAGTCAATGACAGTAAACTATAAAAGGAACTAACTACTGAAAACAACTTGAAGACAGGCATAATGTGTGCCTGGTAGTATAAGTTATTTTATATCAGCCCTAATGGTTTCCAGTAGTATAAGTCATTTAGTTCAGTTAATCTACTAATTTCCTGACGTCAACAGACAAACGTAAATCTTTTTACTACATTCTAGTGCAAATTGAACTTTTACAACTAAGATTACTTAAAGATATAACCTTTTATAGTATAAATGGTCTTAAATTCAGACTTTCCAGAGCAGACCCTATTAATTGGACGAAAGCAATTAATGGAATTGCTGATTGTCATTACTTGGAGAGTTGCATAAATTGATAGAAAAAAATTTTTTTTACAGATTCAGTAGAAGTGATCGAGAAGCGAGAAAGATACTAAACTCTCAATTTTTGTTCCTTCAATCAACAATTAATTATTTTTCTGTATTAAAAGCCTTTGATCTTATCTTTCAATTTAGAAGTTATAATTTCCAAGAGATAGCTAAGGAAATATTGTTTGCATTCGCAGTTTATTTTTGTGAATCACAGAACTTAAGACTAAGAATTAAAATTATTTAAATAAAATTAATGTGAGTTCTAGGGTGATTTTTGTTCTTTTCTTTTTTTATTTAATTGTTGTATAAATGATTGTCATACTATTTGAAGGACATTAAAGATCATTTAGCAAAAAATGAATTTAAGGTATTCTACTGTTTTTAAAGTTTTCCATTTCATTTTAAAGCGAAACTAAGAAAAAAATTAACTAACATGAAAAAAAAGTTCTAAATGATCATTTTTAGCAAAATGACCTTCAATAGATTCCAATTATAAAATCCTACTATTTTTGATTCAAAAATTATTATTTTTAAATTAAATTTTATCTTCGCATCTGAAAATTCATCCATTTTGCTGTAAATTAGACTCTTTAGATTTAATTCAGCGGGTTTTAATTTAGAACATAGGTTTTGCTTTCAATTAAACTGATTATCGAAATACTTGGTTAGGATTTTTATTTTGACGTTGCAGATTCATCTTCTTGGTTTAAAACTGAACTACTTTCATGATTTTATTTCTATTTAAAAAATAATTTTTAAACTAAAAATTGAAGTATTTAATTTTATTTAAATTTAAGATTCATGTATTTAGTTGGGTCTTTATCTTTTTGGTACAAAGTTATTCTTTTTTATTTAAGTTTTCTCTTCTCAATTGAAAATGTATTTTTTATTTTATTTTTAAAAATGGGTCTTTTTCTTAAAAATTTAATTTTCAGTTTCAAATTCACATTTTTAAATGCATATTTTTCTAATTTGTTGGAAATTGATATTTTTTGGATAACAACTTTACATATTGTTTGAGAATTAAATTGCTACTTCACAAAGTTATTTTTTGGTCAAAGATTCACTTTTTTATTTAAAAATATAAGTAATTTTTTTAATTAATTGTTTCAATTGAAAATTGAACAATTCCATTTTTTCAAATTAATCTCATTTTGTTGAAGATTTAACTATTTGGTTGCAGATGCATGTATTTAGTTCCTTATTCACAAATTGGATAGAAGAATAATCTTTTTGGATTAAAATACATTCTATTGATTGGAAATTGATATTTTTTGGTTGAAAATTCATCATCTTGTTTGGCAGTTGTACTACTATTTTCGAAAATTACATTTTTGTTTTAAATTCATCTTGTTGATTCAAAATTATTTCATTTATTTGGTTTAATACTAATTTAATTATTTAAACATTTGTTATTTTTATTACAGTAGCCGAATATCACCATAAATCAATCTATAAATAAATATAAAAGTTTTAAAAACCGAAATGGAAAATTCAACATCTTCTTTAGTTTAGGGCAGAATTTTACGTCAAAAGTATTTGAAAAAAGTTTAGTCACTGATCTGAATTTATAAAACACTCCAGTCTTTTAACAAAATAATTAAATATTTAAACTCAGTGATACATCTTCAACTAGAGAATTACATTTTTTCAAAATACTTCATTTATTAACCAAAAACCGAGATTCTTCTTTGGTTTTCTTTGTTCGACGTCACACGTAATTTTTCAGCAGGGTATTTGAATTTTCATAGTATTAAGATCAATTTAAAAAACACAATAGTTGTGTTCGATCGATTTTTTAAAAAACGAATTAAAAAAATTAAGTTAAAATTTTTAGCCAAAAAGACAACCTAATGGTAAAATTTTTAAACAAGAAAGTTAACAAATTCAGTAGAATTTTCAAGCCCTGAGACTATTAAAAATATTACTTTTCCAAGAAATAATTAAAGGGTTATCCAAATAGATGAATTTCCATCTAACAATATAAATTTCTAAATATAAGTTGAATTTTTAACCAAAGTTGTTTGCATATTTGGGCTTTTTTCTTACAACTGAGACAAAACATGTTATTTTTATTCAATTTTAATTTAGAAAAGCTTATTATATTATTCCAAAATTTCTTTACAATTAAAGTCATGTTTTCTATAGAAATTATTTTATTTACACAAATTACGTATAATTATTTGTAGTCAGACATTTACAAAAAATTAGAAGCAATAATATTTCTTCATGAGGTACATTTAGGTTATTTTCTACAATTTTTTTTCAATAAAAAATGGACCTTTATTGATATTTTCATTAATTTAGGTAAAAAAAAACTTTAATCCGACTGTATCGCTGGAATAGCCTTAAGTTTGCGAAATGAGGTTACTACTTTTTTATACGATTTTAGTTTCTACTAAGAAAGTTACAAAATCATAAATTATTATTTTTTGTTTTGCTTATTGTTTTCAAACATAACAATTTTAATAATTTTTCAAGGTCGAAAAGAAAAGCTTGTCGAATTTAAAAAAAAACGAAATAACGAAATTTAAGAGTGAAAAAATAAACAGTAATTTTAGGCTTTTCGCTTTAAAAACTAAACTCTTTTAGAACCTTGCACTAAAAGCTTTTTAATTTTTTATCCGAATCGTGGAAAATTTTTCTTGAAAAAGATACTGTCTTTCTAGAAGATAAGCTTCTAGGTATTCATTTAAATCTTATCAGTTTAGCGATAAGAATAAAAAAAATCGATAAGACTGAAGCAATACGAATCAAATGTTCAAGCCAATTTCCATTTCAGGCTGAAACCTTTACAGCAGCGCTATTTGCAAAAATCTCATTATTATTTTGAAAGTCGCTCTACTTGAGAAACAAAGAGTAATTTCTTTGAATGATATGTGAAATATAAACATTAATATCTTAGAATGACAAATTCAACAGCTAAAGTTATTGACATAGTGATTAGGATAATATAAATAAACTCTAATAAAATACTAGAATATTACTTCGATACAATTTTATTTTTCCTGTTATTTTCTTTTACAGTGGACAAATAATTTTTATGAAACAAACTGGAAGTTGTGCATCAAGCAAAAAAATAATTTATTTTGATTTCTTTGATTTCAAGGCAATTTTTCAAAACTTGTTACAATTTAAAAAATCTTACGAATTTTTTAAAAACATATTATGAAGTCTCACTAGTTTTAAAAATATTCCAAATTATTTTAATTTGCAAAAATTATTTTGGAAAAATATTTCCAAACATTTTTTAAGATTTCAAATGATTTCGTAAAATTTTGGAAATGAATGTATAAGATTTTAAAACAGATTTTTTTTTAATTTTACAGGGTTACAAAAGTTTAGAGAAAGTTTAAATAAGTTAGAAAGATATATATTCAGAAGGTTTAAGAATATATAAAAATAATATTAAACTACACAAAGTTTCAACAATTTAAAAAAGAACAATTTCTGAATTTTGAGCAAAATGCTATAAGTTTTTTTAAGAATTTGGAATTGAATTTTTAGGAAAATCTCAATTTTTATTTTATGGAATTCAATTTAGGATAATGCTGAAATCGATTTCAAAATATTCCAAATGATTTCGAAAATTATAAAAGAAGGAAATGAAAGATTTGAATGTATATTCTTTAAATTCGCTGATTTGAAAAAAAAGTTAATTAAATTTAAAAATTATAAAGATATTAAAAAGATGCGAAAAAGCTCCCTAAAAGAATAAATATTGTAAAATGGTTTCAAGATAACACAAAGATGTCTTAAAATTATTGAAAATATTCAAAATCATTTTTCAGTATAAAAAATCATTTTTAAAAGATTATATAAAATGATTTTAAAACACGAACAAATATTTCCAAAATTGTAAATACGAATTGAAACAATTAAAACAATGTCGGGGAATACGTCGAGTCAGTTTTAAATCTATTTAGGAAATTGATATATTTATAAGAGATACAAAATACTTGAAAACTTGGAGAAATATCTAAAAATTTATGAAATATTTTTTTATTTATTCCAATAGTTAAACTGACAATTTAAGATATTGAATTTTTAAAAGAAATACCGAATTTTCAACCAAGAAAGATAATTTTTTACTAAAAAATACTAAACTTTTGAAAAGTGGAATTTACGAATAAAAAAAATTTTAACTAAAAAAAGAAAGAACGAGATAAATTAAAATAATTTATTTCATATTAAACTAGTTGAGTTTTGGGCTAAAGTGAATGACATTTTTATAAAATATTTGAACTTTTATCTAATCTGTTTATTTTTCCAAAAATATTAACATTTTCTAACCGCGATGATGAATCTTTCACTTAATAGTGGGATTTTAAAACAAAAAATATTAAACATCAACCAAAAAAATTAAATTTTTGATAAGAAAAATTTAATTTCAGAAAGATGAATATATTACGGTAAATAAATGAGTTTTTAGTTTGTAAAGAAAAGAGTTGAGTTCCCAAATACTACACGTTTAAACTTTATTTACTGTACGTACATGTTACAGGCAAAGTATAGAATCCAAGCATTACATATAATTCGTAGGCATTATATATGATGCCTGGTCACTATAGGCAAAATATATACTCAAATACTTATTATATACTCTTCCTAGGCAATATATATAATCAATAGGCATTATGTATAATGCCCGGCACGAGATAGGCAACGTTTATAATACCTAGGCATTATATATAATGCCTGGAAACTTCAGGCAAAGTACATAATCGAATACTTATTATCTACTTTACCTAGGCAATACATATAATCTCTAGGCATTATGTATAATGCGGAGAATGTGATAGGCCAGGTATAAAATTTTTATTTTGAATTCAAAGATGCAATTAAAGAAGCTGATGCGAAATTGACGAAGAGTTATAGAATTCAACACACGTTTACTCGCTATTTTTCACTACATGGCATTTCGATTTGTTGGCAAGGAATTACTGCGTAGCCACTGTCCTCAGTTACATTACGTTTTTTGCTAAATTTTATGAACTGTCAACAGATTCGGTTTACATGTAGCGAACTAAAATCTAAAAAATGGTCATTTGATATACTAAATATAGAATAGTATAATCAATTTTTAATTCACAAGTTTCATCAGAAAGTTCTTAAAAATCATTTTAAATATTTTTTATTTAAGAACAAAGTGCTTTTTTTGTAATTTATAGAAATGCCATTTTCTAAGGGTTTTTAGATTTATGAAAAGGCAATAATTAGTGCTAGAATAGTGTGTTCACATTTATACCTGTAAAAATTAGACTTTAGATTTTTGGCGGTTGATACCCCCTTCCCCATTTCATAATTTGTTTGTTTTAGAGAAAAATAAATTTCATATTTTTTCGAATCATTTAAAATTATCTAGTGCCATCGTACTTTTAAAATTATAGTGGGATTTCAAATGAAAAAACTCGGTTTTTGGAAATATGAAACAAAATAAGTACATTTTAATAGTTTTTTTTGTGAATTGAAGCTTGACGGCCTCTTAATTAATGTTCAAGGAATAATTCACACTCAATAAGTCTACAAAATGCAAAATATCAGGTTTATATAAATAATCTTAATTAATTTCAATAATAATATTTCTAAATTAAATGAAAATATTTCACGATCTACGTTATGACAAAATTGTTTGGATGAATAAAAATTGTTTAAACGATTGACAAATATTCTGAAAAATTACTTTTATAATTCGTTAGTTGTGTCCTTAATCTGAGAAAAACTCAAGAAAATTTGTTTACACGGAAAAGATTGTTTAAATAATTAATTTCAAAATATGTTATGTTTGAAATATTATTATTGAAATTCATCAACTGTATCATTTATCCTGAACAATAATCCTTTTTAACTTTTTAACGTGTGAGAAAAAATTGTTCTACAAAACAGAAATTGATTGAAAAATAATAATTAGTGAAAAATAATTGTAAATTTGAGGCTAATGAAAATCCATATGTTTGATAAAAAATATGTATTTTCTAATCTATTCGACGTATCGTGCTTTTTTCAGAAAGTGAACCAATTGAATTTTAATAATCTTAATAAAATAACAAAGTTCCTCAAAAGGCTATCCCAAGACGTGACAGGTAAAGAGTTTTTTCGTTCTCCTCAAAAATTTTCTGAATAAGGGTTAGTCCCTTATTATTCCCGATGATTTAATTAATGTTGGATTAAGACTGATACAGAATGAATGCGATTTCACAGTCTTTCAAACAATGCCTGAACAATTTATGAAATTAACAATTTCATGAGAAACCTTCAAGTTCAACGTATATTTATATAAAAAGACTTTTTTTGAAATTTTATTTAGAATCGTCAATATTAGGTGAGTCAAGTTAAAACTTGAGTTGAATATTACCTGAAACTGCTTGAAAAGTGGAAAAAATGGTTCATAATCAACACTGAAACCGCAAGTTTCTAGCATTATTTGAAGGCAATATTATTTTAAATAATACTCAATTTTACAAACAATTATGTTTTCTACTTGCATTATTAGCACACACTAATTAAAAAGTTGAAAATAAGTTGAAAAATTCGGAAAACCCTGGCTTTAAAGGTCTTTTAAATAACATTGTAAACTACATTTGAAAAAGAATTGAAATAAAATCAGAATTCAAGGTATACAAGGAATTGACAGTATCCATCAAATTAACGAAAATCGCAGAATTTATGGAATTCGTTGAAATGAAATTCACGGAATTCGAGGAATTAGGGAAATTCGCAGAATTAATATAAATGAAGGAATTCACGAAATTCACGAAATTAGCGGAATTCATAAAATTCATGGAATTCAAGGGATTTACAGAAATCAAGAAATTCAATGAATTCACGGCATTTTTAAAGTTCAAGAAATTCGTGGGTTTCTATGAATTCTATATGTTTCATGGATTCCTTAAATTCGGTGAATTCGATAAACTCCTCCAATTCATTGAATTTCATGAATTCAATTCATTTGGTTAATTTCCTGAATTCCAGAAGTTCCGCGAATTCCACCATTTCCGTGAATTCCGTAATTTCATTGAATTTTATAAACTCCAAAATTTGATGATTTCCTTGAATTTCATTAACTCATTGAATTTGACAATTTCCTTGAATTTCATGAAGTCCACGAATCCTACGATTTTCTTAAATTTTTGTGAATTTTTCGAATTCCGCGAATTCACTGAATTCTTAAATTCCGCGAATTCTGCGAATTTAATGAATTACGTGCATTCCGAAAATTGTTCGAATTCCGCAAATTAAATCAATACCGTGAATTTCTTAAATTTGTTAAATTCCGTTTATTTCTTAAATTTGTTGAATTCCGTTTATTTCTTAAATTTGTTGAATTCCGTTAATTCAATGAATTTCATGAATTTTTAAAATTCCGTGAATTTCGTGAATTCAATCTATTCCGTGAATCTGCTGTATTCCAGAAATTCCATAAATTCCTTCAATTTCTTTAATTCGTTGTATTTCGTGAATTCAATGAATTACATGAATTTTCCAAATTGTGTAAATTCCTTGAATTTTATAAATTCCTTGAGTTTCATCAATTTCATGAAATCCTTAAATACGGTGAATTCGGAAAATTCCTTGAATTCATTGATCCGTGAATTCCATAAATTCTGTGAATTTCTTGAAATCCGTAAATTCAGTAAACTCCATAAATTCGATGAATATTCTGTTGAAAAAGAATATAATATTAGTTTTAGAACCTTCGTTTGATTAGTCAATACTAAGGCTATATTTTCATTATCAGTCAAAAATTTGTCGAGTTCAAGGTGGATTTAATTTAAATCAGTTTCAGAGAGTTCCGAATAATTTTTGGAGATATCTCTGACGAAATTTGCCAATCGTTTCTTATTTTTTTTTGTTTTCCTAATAACTTGTGCAGAATTAAGATTTTGAAAGTTAGTCTACTATATCTTCCTTTGACTAATCTTACCTCTTCTTTAGGTGCACAGGATGTTCCACATGCTCTTCAGCTACAATTAGAAAGTGATCACCATTCCTCATGGAACAGATGTATTTTTTAAATTTCTTTTACGTTTACATTTACTTTTAATTCTTCTATTTAAAAGCTAGCTTTCGCTGTTCACAGGAAAAATATAAGGGGTATCAGAGCAAGCGCCATCTACAAAATAGTACATAAATTGATCTGTATGTATCCTTACAATTTTATCATCATATCTAATTTCAAGGTTGTTATTTTCTAATATCAATAGTACTTCACTTCTGAACTATTTTGCTTTCTAATAGCTTTTTAGTTTTTCCTGCGCTATGTCAATTCTTTCTTTAATCCTTTTTAAGTTTTTTGACGTAGCGCAGGAAAAACTAAAAAGCTATTACTTTTTAGTTTTTCCTGCGCTACGTCAATTTTTTCTTTAATCCTTTTAAAGTATCGTCCGTGTTTGCACTTCCATTTGTTGACTAAATCATGGTTCATCAGTTTTGGGGTAGGATTAATTGTTAACGGAATATTGGGTTCTCTTCCGAAAGTATCTTCGAACGGTGATATTCCAAGGGTACTATTTTTCATTGTATTAATTACAAAATTAATATATATTTCAAGTTATCATTCCATTTCTTATTGTTTTCAGTAATAAAGGTTTCAATAAGATAATTTAGTGTAGATTGCATGCGCTCAATATAACCGTTAGACTAGGGATGAAACGCAATTGTTTTCACATTTTAAATTCAATGCTTCTTTGAATTGATGCATGAGATCTGAGGGAAAGTTTTGACTTTGATCCATTACGATGGTCTTAGAAGCTCTAAATATATACATGTCATGATCAATTAAGTTGTTGATGATTAATTCTGTAGTATTTCTTTTTAGAGGTGTTAATACTTTGTAGCGTGTTAACCTGTCTTGAAGACTCAGTATGTATTTATTTTCTTGAGTAGTTTCTGGTAAAGGTACGAAGATATCAAGTGCGATCTTTTCATTGATAAATATTAGATAAATGTTAGAAATATATTCTATTATTTTTTGAATTGTTTCTTTCTCTATTGGAGTGAATTAGGGAACTTCAAAGGCTAATCTGATCAAAATAAGTTTTCTTCATTTAATTTCGGTAATTTTCAACCGAATTTTCTTAACCAATCTTCTTCATTAAAAGGTGGCGTTTCTTCTTTCTTTGTATAGTTCCAAAGATTTTGGATAGCATTAGGTTTAATTTTAACTCTATCTGAAGTTGGACTTAATCTCCATTCTATAAATTCTGGGAACAGTTTGTCTTTTATGAATTCATCATTCTGTTCCTCTGGTATTGGCTCTGGGCCTTCTAATCCTGGTTCTGAGACTTCTACCAAAGGTTCTTTAATTCTTCTATGAGCTACTTTAATTATATTCTCTTTTTCTAGCTTAATTTCACTAATGTCATTAGAATTATTGGTTATTATGAGTCCTGATGTATTTAAATCTCGTCTGATAGAAGTATCAAATAGTTCTATATCAGGAAGTTTGTTCTCAATAGTTTCTACAGGATTGACTTTATCTAATTTATGTTCTAGAAGATTTTTCTGTTCAATTGTAAATGAATTATGCAAGTGATCCACTGCTTTGTATTCTTTACATTTTACATATTGGATCTCATACTTTTATTCTTATAATTTGATAATCAATCTCAAAGGTTTTTAGCTAGGGCTTTTACAATTACACAGCCATACTAGTGTTTTATGATCACTTTGGGCTTTAAATGTATTTCCTAGCAGATATTGTATTAGACGTTTAACAGCGAAAATTATTGCTAAGAATTCTTTTTCAGACGTGCAGTAGTTTCTTCTGTAGTGTTTAATTTTTGAGATATACATAAACACGGATGTTTATTCTGAAATACGACGGATCCTAACCCTTCATTTAAAATGTCTGTTATGAGTGTAAATTGCTCTTTTGTGAGGTGTTTAGCTACCGATGAGAATTTCTTTATAAACTTGCTGAAATACCCATCAAGTCCTAGGAAGAATTGCAATTGTTTCAATGTGGTTGGAATTTTAAAATATTGTACTGCTTGGATTTTTGCAGGGCTAGGCTTAATTTCGTCTTTAGTCATCAAATGGCCCAAATATTCTAAATCAGGTTTAATATATTCAAATAAGTAGGTTCTAGTCTCAAACAAAGTACTTTATTACGATGCAGAACTTTACAAAGTTTTTGTTATGTTCCTAGGATGTCCTTCCAAACATAACAATGTCGTCAATATAAGAAAAATATTCTTCACCTAATAATCTCCTGAAAGCATTATCCATAATTCTTTGGAATGTTCTTGGGGCGTTGTATAATTAAAAAGCATTCGGTTATATTTGAAATACCCTTCACTTGTAAAAAATTATGTATATTTCTTACATTCTTCTTTCACAGGAATTTAATGGAAACCAGCGCTCACGTCGAGAGCATACAAAAAATTCAGCTTGACCCAATTCATCTAAAATATCGTCATTACTGGTAATGGATAACCGTCTTGGTCAGTGTTTTAATTTACTTATTGATAATCTATTACCATTCTAAGATTATTTACTGTTTTGGGAACTACTCACAGTAGTGAGTTAAATAGTGCCGGTGAATGTTCAATTATTCCTTTATTTAATAGCGTTCCAGTTTCTTTGTGGGCGAAATATCGATGTTTTGCTGGGAGTATATGAGATTTTAAGTTTATTATCTTGCCTCAGTTCAAAGTGATTTCATCCTCTCTCATTTTTCAAGGAGGGAGTGGATCATCAAATAACGTGAAGAGTTCTTGATATTGAAGATGTATTTTGTATATGCTTTCCCTAACTTCAGGAACTTTTTTCTTGATATGATCTAGTTTTATTATTTTTTGTAAATCCCGGATTCTTTCACTGTAATCTAAGTGCTGGGTTCTAGGTCGTTTTATCAGATTGGTGACACAGTGATCTGAATACTGTATTCTACCTCGCTTTATCATATTGTTGGTACAGTGATCTAAATGATGGGTTATAGGTCCTTTTATTATATTGGAAAGTGGTTTGAACATTTCTGACTTGTGGCGGTCGATTTGGAAATTGACTTATCTGACACAGTTCTTACACTTAATGGTCATCTATTCACTCAGTTTTGTTTTATGATTGTGTACTCGTTGATTTTGTATGGTGTTATCTTAATGTCGGGGTGGCTGTGTTTGGTCTAGATGAAAATATAATTCCTGCTTTCGACTGTATTTGTCGAACAGGTTGGGATTCCTTTAACTACATTTTGTTTCTGCAGCATAACATTGGAATTCCACTAAAAAATAGGTTTTAACAGTCTTAAATAAAGTCCGATTTATTTTCTTAAGTTAACAATATATCTATTAATATTTTCTTTCTCTTCTATGTTTATTCTTATTTTTATTTTTGTTTTCCTTACATTTTTTCCTTGAACGGGATTGCTAAGTTCATTAGTTCGTTACCTGAATCTTAAACTGAAATTTTGTACTGTTTCTTTCACTGCTTGTTCACAGAATTCTAATCTATTTTTCAATGCTAATATTATACCAGCTTGTTTTAAATTTTGCCTTGAGGAAATATATAGGTATTCAAAGAAATTACAGACGCAAAACGAGTAACTTTTTCTGCTGTACCTTGTATCTTGGCCATAAATAATTCTCACAGTTTGGATTACTACTTTAGGATTAATTTTTTTCTCCTCTTGAGCTTGTGGTTGAAGTGATTTTGTATCTTATTATCCGATATTTGATGGTGAGATAATATGTTTCTATTTCTCCCTTGTAGACCAATCCTTTAAATATTCTTTCAATCTCTGAAGTTTTATTTTTGTTCTCTATTTTTAATGCTATCAAGTTTTGAGTAAGGTTAGGAGTGTGCAATATATTCCTATAATTATTCATTCGTACTTTTGTCCAAATTTGGCGCCATATTGGATTTTATACTATGCCAAATTCTGTTCTGACGACGGATTCTAAAAGCGCATACCCTAAACTATAAGCAAACATGATTTTCGTTTTAAAACCTTGCTTTTTCAGTCATGAGAATGAGACTTGAACATACGATAGAAAATTGTAGTTATTGGTCGTTAATGGGTTAAATTGTTAACAAAAGAGAAGAAGATTTAACCAAAAAATTATTCCCAAAATCAAATAATGAAAAACAAAAGCCTCTTTATGAAAGAACATCATTGTTATAAGCGAAAGTATTAGTAAAGTAATAGTCTGTTTTTTCGCTCAGAATTAAGATCACAGTTCGATTCTTTGCGTCATTGCGCTTCTATATTTGGTGTTTCTTGTGGCGGCTCACCTTCTTCTTCATCTGACACAAGACCTTCTGCCAGTTATGTTTCTCTGGCCAGATTGCAGTCTCGACTTAGGTCACGTACTTTCAGCAAATCTCCTTAACGTGCCAGGTCCCAGTGTCGTCCTGCCATCAATATATCTCCACCCACAAGGGTTTCTTCTGCTGAAGATATCCACTTGAGAAACTTCCATTTATTCGGCTAATTTCTACTAAAAATACCCACCGGAAATTTAAACTTCGAAGATACATTTTTCCTGCAAATAATCGAATCAAAGTACTTGAAAAATCTCCTGCCTATAGGTCTGTGCCACAACAAGAATAAATTGTCATGTCAACATTCAATGGTGATATCTATGCAATATCGTCGAGTAGTGGAAATCTTGTCGGCATATATGAATATAATCTTGCTTACATAGCTAATGGAAGTGCAAAATTTAATATAGAGAATGGCACGCTTACGTCATTGACATCAGAGGAAGTCGACGAAATTCCTTTATGCTTAAATCAAAACATCCTTCATGATTAAAGGATAGAGCATGTCAGCCATAGAGATGGGTAAGTGGCTTTTTGAAAGAGAGAATCCAATTTTGGGAACCCGCGCACTCTGTGAGAGGAAATCCACTAGAGACACCGGCACTTAAGATTGGTGAGAAAAGGTCCACTTACTTTTCAGCCACCTGGCTGCCACTGCCCAGTCATTTCTGTCCATGCTGCGTCTTTTCCAAAAATATCTACAAGTTGTGACGGTGTCGGATCTGGCCGTTGCCACCGGTTCTTAAGCCAACTCTGAGTTTTACTCTTCGCTTCCGTCATCTTGCCGTTGTTTTTCCGTCGGACCCTAGCGACTTCCTGCGTGGCCTCCTTTGACTGGTTAGTGCCAAGGGACGAGCTGCAATGAGATCTCAATGAAATCCGTCTTGCCGGGTAGCTCTGGCCCACGGACCGCTGTGGTTGCCGTTGGCTATAGATTTGTTATCTATAATATTTAATATATGTCAGCTACGATGGTCCATTCGGTGCTGCCACTCTCCGGCGGTCACCGAACTAATGCCTCGTGTTACCCGTGCCTGAAGGAGCGGCGCAAACTTGGTGCGCCGTGGAGTCTTCATCTAGGTCAGCTTCCAGTGCCCCTCCCGTCGCCGGCGAACCCTCATAAACAAGGTTTGCTAATATTCTCTTTCTAGGGTATTCACATTTCCGCCGGATTCCCTTCACTACTTTTCTTTAGGTAAACTAGCTTGTTTTTACAGTGTTTAAATTTTTTAATTTAGCATTAATATTAATTATCAATTAGTACTATTTATAAAAATCACTAAATTAATTAGAGTCAGCTTGAGATTATTTCTTTTGATACGCATATGTGACTTTTGTCTTACTTGGTTTGGCTTCGGCGAGACCCCGTGATGTTTTTCTCTATCTTTAATAATTAAGTTTTAAAACTTCGTTACTATATATAATTAAAAATTTGTCATAGGGACAACCGCAGGATTTCGCCGGGAGCGGGTGCTAATCTGAAAAATTGCACCCGCTTTCAGCGAAATCGCGGTAAAATTTCAGTCACAACCACGTCTCACAACCGTGAGATAGGTGGTTACAGTCTGTAAAGGAATCAATACGACGATACCGCAAAAGCCTCGTGCACCCTAAGAACATGGAGTGACCCAAGGACAACCGCCTTCTGCATTTTTCCCGCAAGTTATTGACACGCAGGGATGCTTTTTAGGCTATTAGCAAGTGAAAGCTTGGCACCTCCAAGAACGCCGACGATAAGGACAAGCAGTTTAACAGAATATTCCGGGTACAAGCGCTGCAACTCCCTTTTAAGGTCTCGATACCTCTCTTTCTTTTCATTCTCCTTGGCTATGATGTTTTTGTCAGCTGGTGCCGAAAATTCGATAACGAACATGGTTCGCTTCTCGAAGTCAAGAAGAACCATGTCAGGCCTCGAGTGAGCAACAGAAACAATTGTCGAGAATATAAAGTTCCAGTATATGCGGCACTTCCCATTCTCGACAATTGACTCAATTTTCCTAGGAGCATTTAGAGGAGCGATATTAAAGTGAATGCCGTAGGAGTGACAGAGATGGTAATAAAGCACTCATAGTGCCGCATTGTACCTTTGAATGTAGGTAGTTCCCGCGTGGGTTGGACAACTAGATAGTATGTGAGCTAAATGCTCGGGGTGTGCATGGCACGCCCTGCAGCTATCATCGGAAATGTCTTGGCTCAAAATGTGGCGATGGTATGTTAAGGTGGAAATGACACCGTCTTGGCATGCAAAAATGAAACCCTCTGTACCAGACTTCAATCCGGGCGATTTAAGGAAAGCAAACGTTAGCTCACAAGACATTGACTGATCCTTCACATTTCTGTGGAAGATAACGTGCATCCTCTTATCAAGGAGCTGTTCACGAAAGTTTTTCTTTTCTCTTTTTTCTAATACTGAAGTCAAGTCCGAGTGTTTCAGCAGCCTCCTCCGCTGCTTTGTACAGAAATGCTCCTTTGTCCACTTCTTCGTGATTCCTGACCATTTAAGAAGCGGGTCTTTTCCATTTGCAACTCTATGTGCTGTACCCAGAATAATCCTGTTGTGAAGACATTCAAGACTCAATATTCCGCGACCCCCTTGACGGCGTGAGATGTACAGTCGCGGAACGGAAGAATTAAGATGCATGCTTTTGTTCATGTGCATAACCTTTCTTGTCCCGATATCAAGAGATCTGGGCTCGTTCTTTGTCCATGGAACTACTCCAAATGAATAGAGTAGTACTGGGACGGCAAGTATGTTCGTTGCAGATACTTCGTTCCTCGCGGACAGTTCGGAAGACTAAATCTGTCGGATGAGACGTTTGTATCTGCTGCGGAGAGTATCCTTTATAGATGTCACATCCTGAATGCGGATCTGTGGCACGCTCAGTTATGTATAAGTCTCTCCAGCGCAAAGGTGTCGTAGGGCGCTTCTATCAACGAGCTCAGGATCTTCAGGGATGCCATTAAGTTTTCCTCGCTTCACATAAACCTTGGCGCATTTGTCTAACCCAAATTCCATTCCAATTTCCTTAGTATATCGTTCGACAATCCCCAGAGCTAGATGCAGTTGCTCTCTATTTTTAGCATAGATCTTAAGATCGTCCATGCAAAATACATGAGTGACCTTGTACTTTCGATTTGCAGGTTTGCCGCACAAGTACCTGTCGGAATGGCGCAGTGCTAGAGATAGTGGCAATAATGTAAGGCAAAAGAGGAGTGGGTTCATGGTGTCGCCCTGAAAGACACCTCTCTGAAACGTGACCTTGTTAGTTGTTACACGATTTTTGCCAGATGAGATAGTAAATCTGGTTTTCCAAAGCGGCATCAAACTCTCTATGCACCCAACTATTTGTGGATGAACCTTTAAGATTTCCAAAAGACAGATGATAAGTCTATGGGATGTAGAATCGAAAGCTTTCCGATAATCAATCCAGGGCATCGATAGGTCACGCTGGTAGAATGCTGCATCTTTGCAGAAACATCTATCGATGAGCAGGTTATTCTGACATCCGGCTACGCCTTTCTTTGAGCCTCGTTGTTCATACATTTCTTGCTACACACGTTCAATTGCCCGAACAATCCTATCATTTAGGATAGCTGTGAATATCTTATGAAGCGTGTTCAGACAAGTTATTAGCCTGTAGTTCTTCGGGTCAGCTAAGTTGCCTATTTTCGGCAGGAGTATTGTGCGCCTTTCCACCAACCACTCTGGAATCGGCTCTTCCGACTTCAAATACGAGGTGAAAATACGGCCCAAATGCTGATGGGTTGATGAGGGCAACACATAACTCCTTGAAGCTATTTATATTTTCTGAGCCTTGTCCAGTCTATGCAGAACTTCGTAGACTTCTCTCCAAAATACTTCGACCTCCTTTGGTTTGAGTGGGTGTTCGACAGTAACTGAAGGGTCTTGGAAGAGTCGAGATGGGTCAGAGAGAAACTGTTGATTTTCTCTAACCCACCTCTCCCTCCGCTCTAGACTTCTCTTAGCGTCAGATACGAGTAGTATCCGTATTCTCTCAACAATATGCTGCC
>NC_046666.1:22231049-22240437 GCF_010883055.1 Belonocnema kinseyi
TATCAGTAGCTTATTTCACAAATGATCTCAGTGACACCTGGATTGCTTTCCATATAACGCGTGCTTTTTATTTGTTGATTCCTAATGGTTAATTACTCATTAGTTATTAACTTTACAACAAATCTTTATTCTTACTTTTGACTACGTTTTTTTCTGAGAAATTCAAGAATATAAAAGTTACCTCAAGTACCGGAACTCTCTAGAATACATTTTAATGCCTTTAAATTCACCTTGGAATTCTTGGAATATCTGCAGTTCTCTTAAAATCCGCTGAATAAATTAAATATGGTTTGAATTTTTTTTATTCGCCCTGAAGACCTTTAAATTTCTTTTTAATTCTTATGGATTTTATCATATTCTTATTTATTGGTCTATTAAGTACCATTTATTAACATTTTATTAAATCTCGCTAGATTTTAACATTTTCATTTCATTCACTTGAATTATTTTTTATTTATTTTGATTCCTGATGACTTTATTCTCTGGCCAGATCTTTTTCTACTGACGAGTCTCGTCCCCCTACCAGTCCTTGGCCTCGTCCTGCGCTTCCGTTTCCTGACGTGCTTGGAAATGGATTGGACCAGCTTCAATTTATACGGCTTTGTTGCAAAGCAAATCCGCAAAAGCTATTTGAACTTCGAAGATACACTTTTCCTGCGGATAAACCAGTATACATACTTGCGGAAGGGTATCACTTTAGGCCTGTTCCAACCCAAGAACAAATTGCATTATCAACACACGGTGGTGACGTGTTTGGAATATTAGAGAGTAGTGATGTTCTTGCTGGAATATATGCACATAGTCCTCGTTCTAGACGTAAAGCACGGGCAAAAATAAATATGGAAACCGGCAGGATCACTATACTGACCTCGAATGAAATTCAGCAAGTTCCAGTAGGCTACAGTCGCTCAATCAGAGTCCATTTTATAGTTGATCTTTCTTAAATTCAGAAACCCACTGTTAAACCGTCGAATATGATGTATAAGAATCTCTCAGTATGGAATTCATTCAGTGTAAAATTAAAAGAATAATTAAAAAGTTTATAATAACTATTGTGATAAACAATTCTTGTGATAAAATATTAAAATTTGAGATTTTTCCAAATTACAATCTTCTCCACTTGCCAGAACGACTTCAGGAATTCCTTAAAATAATAAATATTCAATAATATTTTATGAATTATAACAATTAAAATTTAGCATCACAAATTTGACCGCTTAGAAAAGAATTTTTTCTGCACTGGAACTGTTTTAAGCTTTCGAATGAATCACTGTTAGTCACAATACTATGAGAAAAATTAACAGATATTACTCAAAATAATATATCGTTGATAATATTTGGTAAAATGTAACAATATGCATGTTTATATTATTTCTTCCTAATCTATTGAGATTGAAACCTTGACCATTAAACAAAATGTAAAAGGGTCAGTATAGGTCAGGAATATGAGGATCTGCATGTAGCCGTTCGATTTTAAGTGTACTTTGTGAAATTATAGTATTATATGAGTGTCGGATGAAAAGTTTCCGGTCAGATAAGGAAAAAACATTTTTTGTACTTAATTTGGTAACATAATCTTCCTGAAGGCTAATACATTTCTCATAACCGAGCTCTAATACAGTGATGCCATCTTTATAGACCGATTCGTCGATTCCTTCCTAGTACTCATTCACAGCATCTATGACTTCCCCGCTGCTCCAAGATTTTAGACTTCCGAACCTTCCGAACCGATGACAGTCGTTGGGGGCCAAATCTGGTGAAAATGGTCGACAAGGGAACAATTTCAGTTACAAGTCGTTGACATCCTAGTAGCTTCAGCTATCACACGGACCTTTAATCTGCAGTCCTTTGTCACCATTTCACTAATTTTTTTAATCATTTTGGGAGTTGTGACCTCAACAGGGCGTCCTGAACGTGGTTCGTTAGAATTACTTGTGCGAGCTTTCCTAAACTCAGAAGCCCAGTGTGTAACCGCGAATATGATATAGAAGAGTCTTTTAGCGTGTAATCCATTTCTTCTTTATTTGAAGAAGCGTTAGGCTTTTTAAATAGAAGCAATCTCTTTAAAAATTGATATACAAGCTAGCGAGACACAAGCTAAGAAGTAGACCTGTTGGCGTCATCTCTAGGTCAGACTGTACACTTTTCACCCCACCTTCGTATAAAAGAAATTGGGTCCAAATAATCTTAGAAAATTTTCAAAATTACGGGAGTTACGCCATATAAATTTTGGCATAAAATTTTTTTGAAATATCTATATTTCTGAAACCATTAAACGAATTTCAATTAAAATTTTCAAGAAGGGGAAAAAATTTCTTTCCTTGTTGAGATAATTGAATTACTTTTGAGTTCACCTTTTATTTTGAAAAGAATAAATGTCGACTCTTCTCGCTAGAATGAGATATTTTACAACAAAAGCATTTAGGGCTCGCAAAAAACTCACACGGTGTTGTTTATCGAAAAATGTAATTTTTCGCTTTTATTTTATTTTTATTACTATAATACGTATCGGGCATACGTATTTTCGCTATGTTGTTTTTATGATTAAAAAAAATGTGCGAAACCTATACAAAAAATGCTGTTGTCAAACATGATATTCAAGGTTTTATCGTTAAAAAAAAACTTTCAATGATGGGGAAAGAAAAATAAGAAGGCAACCAACTGAATCCCCTTCCTTCCATTTTTAAATTTTTTTTAGTGTTTTTTATTTTCGTCATTATCAAATCATAACAACAAAAATTCTTTCAAATAATTAATACTAACGTTTTGGCAATCATACAGCACCCTTATCAAGGCAAACAAATATTATAAAATAAAAATTACCCTAGCAGAAAATGTCGTTAAATAAAAAGTTATATTAGCTTACATCGTTTTTCGAAGGTGTTATTTTTTTATAACAAGAGCTTATAATAAACTTGTAGATCTTTTTTCATTAAAGAACTCTTGTCTGTTTTTTTTTTCGTTTCCTTCGGCGTCTTCCTAAAAATTTTATTATTTAATTCCAATGTAATTTTAATGATTAAAACAATATCTACGCATCTCATTACAAAATTATTGACGCCAAATTTGTAGGTCTTTTTAGAAAAAAACGACTTTTTTTTATTCATATTTTTCATAGCTTGCGTGTTGTGATTAAAAATTGTACTTCTTTTTATTTGTAATGTTTTTTTGTGAGTTAAAAGAACCTACGCGTCCTTTTAGAAAGTGACCACTGAAAAATTATAAATCCTTTTCCAGTTCACTGTTGTTCTCGAATCGTCATTAGTCATATGAGACTTAATTTCACCGCAAAATAGTAATTTTCATTTTTCATTATTTTTTATGCAGTCAAAATTTGAATTTTTGATTGCTGAAAAAATATAAAAGATTGTAATGATAATCTTGTAGGTCATGCAAAAAGCAAAATTTTTCTTTTTTAAAATTTTATCATATTGTGCAGTATGTTAATTAAATCTTTCACTTTAGATTGATTCTCTGAATAATGTGTGTGCTGTAACTCTGGTAATTTATTTGTTGGTGCGAAGTGTTTTCTAGATGCGCTAATTTTTAAAAAGTTTTTTCAAAATATCTGGATAACGAACTTGGCCTTCAATTTAAGACATTGAAAGAATATACCGAAGGTCAATCCACTATTTTAATTCTTTCGAAAGTTATCGTGCTAAAAAACTCAAAATCTACAGAGTCATATACAAACAGACAAACAGACAAACAAACGGAGAGACAATCAGGCAGATAAACATACAGACAAACAAGCAGATAAACAGGATGGCAGAAAGACAGACAGACATACAAACAGGCATACAAACAGACATATTCGTAAAAAGGTATTTTTCTGATTTATGGGTTCTCAAAACGTATTTGACTAAAACGGGGGAGGGGAGGAGATTTTCCGCGAATATAAAATCTTTGCTGATGAGAATGTAAAAAAGAAATAATTTTAATATTATTTTAATTATTTTCTCTATGGAGGCCTACTGTTATGATTATTTTGTGAAAGATTTCATTTGAATTTTGGACCTACGCGATCGGAAAAGATTTCGATTTAATTGTTCTTCATGCTTTAAGTGTTTGCTTTTATCGTTTGTTTTTAAAATGATTTTTTATAATAATTGAAGTCAATTGAATTTCTTTGGTCTTTCCCTCCTATTTGGGCTGCATGAGCAACAAAATAATCTCCACCAAATTCGAATGAAATCGATTAATATTACCATTTGGCCCAAAGTTTTGGTTTTATGCAATTATGATCTTTAGACTATGCTTAAAAAATATATCTACACGAATTGTTTTTCTTTAAAATTTACAAAATTTCGGATTACTAAATTTAAACTAAATTTACCATTTTTACGATTAATGACAAAATATCGTCAAATTTTTACAAGAGGCCGATTTATTTATTGGAAAGAACCCGATGACAATTAAAATTTGATAATTGACACCTGAGAAATTTTCACTGATAAAAAAAGAAATCACGAGCTTAAACCAAATTTAGCGGCCTTCTATCATCTTTTTCAAATTATTTATTCGAATTGTCACCACGTAGTTTCTAATAAATAAGTCTACCTCTTGTAAGAATTTGACGAGATTTTGTTTTCAATTCTGGATTTGTAATTTTTGTTGATATATAGGAATCCGTCATTTTGTAAATTTTTTAAATAAATTGTTTTCCGTGTAGATATATTTTTACAAACTCGAGCACTCGACGCATGGACGATGGTGGGCGGGAACGTAGTGGCTCCCCCACCACGGCTTTCCAGCTCACAGCTTCCAAGAGCTAACCAATCGGGAGGCCGCAAATCTAATTCTTCTTCAGTGCCTACGGCGCTCGAGCCGTCAGGATCATATGAGCAAAGAGTGGACAACGACAATTAATATTATTATTGTTTCATTATTTTACTTTCTTTCCTGATTCGCCTTCCCCATTTTATTCTTCTTCGTGCTTACCCAATTTTCTACTTCGTGAGTCCTGATTGTCGTCCTTCTACGAGCTTCGTACCAATTCTGTTTAAGACTGAAATTTTTACAGTAGCGCTATTTTTAAAAATCTCATTATTATTTGAAAAGTTTCCTCACTTGAGGGAACCAAATTTCTTTTCTTGTACTGGTATGTGATAGGTAAACATACATATCTCAGAAGGACAAATTTGACGTATAAAGTTATTGAAATAGCGATTAAGATAACATAAACGAACCGTTATAAAGCACGAGAATATTGCTTCGAAGCACTGTTAACCAAATTTCACATTAACGAATAAATCAGTTTTACATCTAAATAAATAAAATGAAGATCGTTTATACTGTGTTTCTGACCGTGATGGTGATTCTTGGTACAATTGGTGAATATATATACTATATCTATAATTTTAAAAAAATGTTGAGCTTTTCATAAATAAACAAATTTGCATTGCAAAAAAAATTTTTAAATGATTAACCCAATTTACAGTACATTATTTAGAGTAGATTTTCAAGCTTCTAAAAAACAAATTCGATGACTCCCAGGTTTCACAGGATAAAAAATTTCAACCTACTTTTCTTCTTACCTTAAAAAACTAATTTGCGTGAAACAAAGTAGAAATTGCAGATTTTATGAAAATAATAAAATTGATTTCAAGGTAATTTTTTCAAGATTTGAAAAAATTATATTTCGAAGTTTAAAATATTTCTTCAAATATTTAAAATCATTGTAATTTTCAAGCAATAATTTTAGGAAAATATTTTGAAACATTTTTTTATATTTCAAATGATTAAATAAAGTTTCAGAAAGAAATGTAGAAGATTTTAATACAGAATTTGTGAAATTTTTCAAGGCTGCAAAATTTTACAAAAAATTTGAATCAGAAAGATATTGAAAGGATTTTAGAAGATGTGAAGATTTATTTGCAGTACAGATTTTATTACTTGAAATGAAGCAATTTTTAGATTAAGTGTTACGTTTTTTAAATACCATTGACTGAAAAATGTTTGGGAACCGGGAAATGACCCGGAATTTTTTTCTTGGACTGAAACGGCCACCCTGTATTGGATTGAAAAGTTTAGGCTTGGAAGTAAAGTTGCAGTTACCGCATTACAAATTCTAGGCGCTTTAAGCAGCTTGATGGGACTCCTTATTACATCGCAATCGATAGTCTGGTTGATTATAAGTATTAGTAAAAGAAAAACATTCGTTCTTTAAAGAATGTAATCGTCTATTTTTTCTTGCAGAATTAAGTTCACAATTCAATTTTTTGCCCAAAGACGCATCTAATTCTGGTGTTCCTCGTGGGGGCCCTTCTTCTCAATCTCCTTCTTCTAACAGACAAAATTCTTCTGGCAATTATGTTTCTCCTGCCAGGTCGCTATCTTCGCGCAGATCTTCTTCTCCTATTCCTCAACGAGCAAGGTCCCGGTCTCCTTCTGCCAGCTATATAGCTCCACCCACAAGGCTTCCTTCTTCTGACGGACTTGGATACCCCCTTGACCAACTTCCATTCATTCAACTCATTCCCACTAAAAATCTGCACAGAAAATTTGAATTTCGAAGATACATTTTTCCTGCGAATAAAGGAATTAAAGTATACGCAACACGTAATATCTTTGCGCCCGTGCCACCCGAGGAACAAATTGTATTATCAACATTCGATGGTGATGTCTTTGCAATTCTGTCAAGTAATGAAAATCTTGCTGGAATATATTCTTATAATCCTCGCTATAAAGCTAAAGGACGATCAAAAATAAATATGGAGAATGGCACGATTACTCCATTGACATCAGATGAAGTTGAGGAAGTTCCAGTAGGCCCTAATCACCGCATATTGCATGATTTTAGAATAGAACATTCAAAACACAGTGATGGGTAAGATACTTTTTTATATAAACAAGATACTTTCACTTTTATTGTCACATCCCTTTTAAGTGACTATTTTAATATAAAGTCATTATAGGACAGGGATGGATACGGACCACTTGCTGCAGGGCCGACGAAAGCGGTGCTGGCTGTATGAAGTAGTCCCGACCTAAAATTCAGAGGAGTGGGGAATTTTCAATGGGTTTTTTTTAAAAATATTATTAGTAATCAATATCATTCCCCGCCCAAACTGAAACTGTTCCGCCGACCCTGACTTACACTGCTTTCACAGTCTCGCTTTTTCTCCAATTTTCTTTCCTTTTCCGAGCTTGCACCATCCTCCCGTCCTCTCGGCTTTGCGCGGCACGAGGTTCACGCAGCTGCTTGATTCTAGGGCGTACATTTATAGATGTGGTGTTTCGCGATGCACACCGGCTCTGGTCGGATCATCCACTCTCGTATTCGCTCGGCTTCGTTCGCCAAGCAGTCGAGAACAGATGTGCTCCCACCCATCCTAGCAAAGGCGGTAAGAGTGGGATTGAGAAGTTGACAGATTTTAGCTTCCGGAGCTCGACCGCGGCCATCCCTGCTATAGGATTACCATAGGATTTCTAAATCTAATAGAATATTTTTGAATTGCTTTGAGTTTAGCCCAAAACTTCTGACAACTATAAAATTCTTTTGAAATCCACTGAATCCAATAAATCTGTTTTGGATTTTGATTTTTTTATATCCTAGAGACCTTTGAATTAATTTTAAATTCTAATGGATTTTATCATATTCTGAGTCAATAGTCTATTAACTCCCATTTATTTAAATTAAATTAAATTCTTTTATTTTGCTTCTGTTTATTCAAGTCACTATTTTTTATTTATCTTGATTTTATTTGGCGTTATTCTCTTGCCAGATATTCTACTCCTGCCGAGCCTCATCTTCCCTCCAGCTCCAGGTCTCACCCTGTTCTTCCCTTTTCTACCGTACTTGGATATGGACTTGACCAACTACAATTTATTCGGCTTTGCTTCAAAGGAAATCCGCACCGGCTATTTGAATTTCGAAGATACAATTTTCCTTCAGATAAACTAATAAAAATACGTGCAGGGTTTAATTTATTCAGGCCCATTCCATTCAAAGAACAAATTGCATTGTCAACATATGGTGGAGAGGTCTTTGCAATATTAGAGAGTAGTGATGTTCTTGCTGGAATATATGCACCTAATCCTCACACTCGACGTGATGGACGAGCAAAAATAAACATGAGAAGCAGCAGGATTACCCCATTGTCCGAGGATGAAATTCGGGAAGTTCCAGTAGGCCCCCAGCGTCGAATCTCAGTTTATTATACAGCAGTTCTTCTTGAGCAAAATCCTTCACACCATTAAACCAAATGTAAAATTGTTTACCATGCGAAGTAGTCTTGCAACGCTACAAATAATTTCTGAATAAAAATTGAAATAAAATTTAAATATATCCCGTTTCTTATGGCTTCAATCTTTCAGCAATATCCCGGACGAAGTTTTTAGAAACAAGTAACAAAGTTCTGTTTTATTTCCTCATGCAAATGGTTTTCAACATAAATTATTAGCGACTCTAATAATGCGATGACCGTTGAAAATCAATTTAAATGTATATTGAAAACAAAATCAATTTTTACATTATTTTGATTATTTTCCCAATGGAGGACTACTTTTATTATTCTTTTGCCAATGATTGCATTTGGATATAAGCGATTTTAGAACATTTTGATTTCATTGTTCTTTATTTTTCGAATAGTTGTGCTTATTATTTATTTTTTAAAATATTTTTCAAAGTAACGCTAGTAAAGTGAATTTGCTAGTATTAACAATTATACATAATTTTTTATAATTATCGACGAAAAATGTGGTCCTATATTACCATGATTGGCAACATAAGTCTTATCTGTTAATTTCACAAATATTATTTATGGGCCTCTAAATCTTGTTGATATTTTTTTTGTTATAGATTCAACTGTTTTTTATTCATATTCAAAATCTAACTACAACATTAGTTTTAAGAAATTCATCTTCATTGGTTAAAAATACCACTTCTTGATTAAAAGTTCAACAATAACAATAATAACCGTTGTTATAAATAATTCTCGTGACCAAATATTCAAATTTAAGGTCTTATCTCATTTTAATTTTCTTAAATCGCTTGAATGGCTACGGATATCCCTAAAAAATTATCTTTGATAATATTTAGTAAAATATAAAAACTTAAACGTTTACAAACAATTTAGATAAAGAAATTCTAAATGCTGGCAGTTTCACTTGGAAAGTTTATAAATATTCAGATTGCTAGATTTTACGAAATATTATCGAATATATATATATATATATATATATATATAAAATTTGTCATAAGGACGACCGCAGGATTTCGCCGGGAGCGGGTGCTAATCTGAAAAATTGCACCCTCTTCTAGCGAAATCGCGGTAAAATTTCTGCCATAACCACGCCTCACAACCGTGAGATAGGTGGTTACAGTCTGTAAAGGGATCAATACGACGATCCAGCAAAAGCCTCGTGGACCCTAAGAACACGGAGC
>NC_046666.1:22240537-22241561 GCF_010883055.1 Belonocnema kinseyi
GGGGATTGTCGAACGATATACTAAGGAAATTGGAATGGAATTTGGGTTAGACAAATGCGCCAAGGTTTATTTGAAGCGAGGAAAACTTAATGGCATCCCTAAGCGCTGGAGAGACTTATACATACCTGGGCGGGCCACAGAGCCGCATTCAGGATGTGACATCTATAAAGAATACTCTCCGAAGCAGATACAAACGTCTCATCCGACAGATTTGGTCTTCCGAACTGTCGGCGAGGAACAAAGTATCTGCAACGAACATCCTTGCCGTCCCGGTACTACTCTATTCATTTGGAGTAGTTCCATGGACGAAGAACGAGCTCAGATCTATTGATATCGGGACAAGAAAGGTTATACACATGAACAAAAGCATGCATCTTAAGTCTTCCGTTCCGCGACTGTACATCTCGCGCCGTCAAAGCTTTCGTGAACAGCTCCTAGATAAGAGGATGCACGGTATCTTCCACAGAAATGTGAAGGATCAGTCAATGTCTTGTGAGCTAACGTTTGCTTTCCTTAAATCGCCCGGATTGAAGTCTGGTACAGAGGGTTTCATTTTTGCATGCTAAGACGGTGTCATTTCCACCTTAACATACCGTCGCCACATTTTGAGCCAAGACATTCCCGATGATAGCTGCAGGGCGTGCCATGCACACCCCGAGCATTTAGCTCACATACTATCTAGTTGTCCAATACACGCGGGAACGACATACATTCAAAGGCTCAATGCGGCACTAAGAGTACTTTATTACCATGTCTGTCACTCCTACGGCATTCACCTTAATATCGCTCCTCTAAATGCTCCTAGGGAAATTGAGTCAATTGTCGAGAATGGGAAGTGCCGTCTATACTGGAACTTTATATTCTCGACAATTGTATCTGTTGCTCACTCGAGGCCTGACATGGTTCTTCTTGACTTCGAGAGGCGAACCATGTTCGTTATTGAATTTTCGGCACCAGCTGACAAAAACATCATAGCCAAGGAGAATGAAAAGAAAGAGAGGTATCGAAACCTTATAAGGGAGTT
>NC_046666.1:22241661-22245629 GCF_010883055.1 Belonocnema kinseyi
GGGTTAATTCCTTCGGGACCACCCCTGGACAATTGTCCGCGACTGCCTATTTATTTTTGTAACCATATTCAGCAGCAACCCTTGGTACAGGGACCCTCTATCGGCAACCCGAGGACGCGTTCGGTGGCTTTGTCATAGGCCCTTCGGTTTGATTCTAGAGGAATCAAAACCGAATAATATATATATTATTTTCAGGAATATCTGTACCTGTTCCTGCCATCAAAGAAAATTGAAATTTGATAAAACCTTAAGTTTAAATATTTATTACAAGAATTACTAGTAACGATTGTTATTGTTAACTTTTATAATATCTTTGTGATTATGAGTTATTCTTTCAATATCTTAAAACATTTCTGATGCAAAAGAATGTCCATGTAAAATGGCTAAAATGCAACTCTTTTGTTTCCAATTTTGAAAACAACTAAATAATATTAAGATATAATTATTTGTTTATTAAATGTTTTCTTAAAAATTTTTTTTTTTGCAATTTCGTCTATAAAAAAATTTTCTTTTTTAATTAGAAACAGTAGTTTAGTAGAGAATGTTTTCCAGGAAAAATTATCCCTCATTTATTAAAATAAAACTACTTTTCAAATTTCGGTAAGATGCGCCGGTCAGAAAAAATTCCATTGCAACAGAAATGGTTCGAATCACTGTATTTTTTAGTGAATTTTAACATTTTTAA
This sequence comes from Belonocnema kinseyi, assembly GCF_010883055.1. Classification (NCBI taxonomy): domain Eukaryota; kingdom Metazoa; phylum Arthropoda; class Insecta; order Hymenoptera; family Cynipidae; genus Belonocnema; species Belonocnema kinseyi. The sequence continues at coordinate 22,242,347 of NC_046666.1, forward strand.
TTCAAATATTGTTTTTTATTTAAAATTATATCAGCTATAATATTCTGATTCTCAAAATCATAGAAAAACTATTTTTTCATATATCTGACTCTTGGCACAAATACCTTAAAAACTAATTTCTTTGTTAAAGATGGAATTTACTTAAAAATTTGACTCTTTTGGTAGAAATTCAGGTTCTTGATAGAAAATTTTCATGTTTGGTTAAAAGTTCAACTACTCAGTTGGAAGAAACAAATTGTCCGGCAAATTAATATTTTCAGGAATTGATATGCAACTTTTTTGAAAAAAATTAGTTTTTTTTCAATAATTTAATAATTTTTGTTAAAAGTACAACTGGTTGAAACTAAGTATTTTCTATAAGTTCGCCATTTCACCAGTCTTAGCCGATTTAATTATGCAAGATTTAAAATTTAATATTATACAAACATTTAGATTCTTGAGAAACAAGTATAGACTTTAACCAATTAAATAAAAATTTTTTAAAAATAATTCATACAATTTTTAATTCAACCATATTAATTAAATAATTTTATAATCTTATGTTCAAATAAGTAATCTTTTCTCTTGTTTATTCAAGAACTCTAAATTAAAAATATAATGTAATAGTAATTTAACTCTAAGTTAATAAATCTCTAATAATATATCGTAACAAAAAATACTTTATAAATCTGTTTTAGTAATTTATTGTCATTTTTTGTTACAAAAGTAAAAACTACGTGTCCTATCTAAAATTATAGCTCTTTTGTGGACAAAAAAGATTTGTCTTACTTTTTTTCATAGCTTGTGTCGTCAGTCCAAAAAATTGTTATTATTTTATTTATAATGTTGTTTCTTACGACTTAAAACAAAAGCTACGCATCCTATCGAAAAGTGATTTATTACAAATTTGTAAACCTTTCGAGGGCGCGCAATTCTGGCTCATTCCTTTTTTTCTGTACTTGCATAGTTTGAACGAAAAAGAGAATTTTTGGATTTTTCATTATTTTTGGTACGATCAAATTTGGAATTTTCAACTTTTCCACCAAATTAAAAAGTTGTTATGATAATCTTGTAGGGCTTTCAAAAATCAACTTTTTATAATATGGCTTGTTTCTCATCGAAATCGTAAAATATCTCAAACTTACGACAATGTACTATTTAGTTTAGAGGCCAAATGACACGATTTACGCAATGAAGAGATAAGTAATGTGTTACGAGTGCTATAAATATCAGACCAGATTTTTCGACCATAATTATAAAAACTAAAGTATAATTCTTAACGATAAAAAATGCACCCTACTTACATTATTATAAAAAATTATTCAAATAATAAAAGATAAGAACCAACCTTTCAGAAATAAGAAGAATAAAATTGAAATTCTAATACACTTTCTAACCTTGGAGAAAAACAGGCCTCATTCGGCAGAGGGATATGTGGGGAGAGGAAAAGACACGGAAAAACCTCATGATAAAAAAAAATAAAAATAGTAAACATTTAATGGAGATTGTGAATTTTAGAAATAATTTAGTCATACATAAGTTAATGTATGCTTCACTAGTTTTATAAAGAAAAAGTTTTTAAAACAAAATGGGGTTCTCCCTAGCACTTGCACAAAAATTGCTTAAAAACTACGCGTATTGATCAATTAGCACACAACATTTTAATACTTTAAAATTCTCAAAAACTACTCTATTTTAAAACAAAGCCGGTTTCTCGACTACAGGTACTTGAAATTTTACATCATGATGTTTAATTGTGAAAATGATCTTGAGCGGGATTCATAACGTGTGGGTGGTAACAACGTTATAACACCTCTCCCCAGATTGACCCTCGGGACTCCAGGACCAGCAGTCGTCATTAATCCGACCTCCAGATCGCTTGAATAAAAGAAAAGAATGAGTGTATTACTCCGAATTAGGTCTGAGTATGTTTTGTTTTCAGAAGATTGAGAAGAAATGACCATAAGAACGTTTTCCCGGATATTTGATATTACAAAATCAATTATATCAAACCCAATCCGATAATTTCTATGTTTAACCCATTTAGTTGATTTCTGTATATTCCGGTCTGCATTTTGCCCTTTTATCAAATTGGAAGAGTTGTATATTTCAAGAGAGAAAAGGTTGTTGGAATTTAACTGACCCCATGCAAAATTTCCAAATAATGGTATAGCTTGTTCTATTCAGTACCTTTAGGATCCTATTACTATATTACTGACTGACTCCAGGCAAGTTTAAATTATATTCTCGATTTCAATAACGCCAAACGAACAAAATGTGTGCATATTAAGTTCCTTAATTATTTCCGAAGAATACTATAATTCTCATTGCCGACAAGTATATAACTGACTATACTTGAACGGAGTTTCATGAAAAGGCTTAAAATATACGAATCGCACGAAAACAGCTTGTCAGTAACAAAATCGCAGGCACGGCACTACATCACATCTTCTTCAGGATGGCGTCCGCCAAGGGCTGGATGAGAGGGGGGTCCGCATCCCAATGGATTCTCGCTTCCATCTGCCCACCCGATGATTGCCCATATCCTGTTCCAAAAAAGGGTACCGCGAGCAGTTTTAAACCAAGCGTTGCTTAACGTGGCTACGTAGGAATGGGATTTCAATGTTCATTGTGTGAATAGGGGCTCCCCACCCCTCGCCTCCATCCTGGCGTACACCTTGGGCATTGGTTGATCCTGACACCAGGCTTTCCACAATAAAAGCAGAATATGCCTTTTGGAAGCTGAACTGATTAAAATCAAGCCCCCTTGATTACAATTTCAACATCCATTGTCTGGAGGAGGCATCAAGGTTTGGCACAGATCCCTTCTATACATCCGGAGGGCAGCTGGAGAAGAAAGCCTTGGCTGTTGTTTCCCAACCCACCCCACAACCGCTACTGGATTTCCTAATGGGGTCGGAGCAAATTCAAGGGGGGAGGGGGCTATGAAACCAGTCAGATTTAGGAATTGGAAATGGCCGAATGGCCGGCACCGGTTGCACCTCCAGTAACTGACCTGTGGGGTCCACTCGCTTCCCTCCGGGTTGAGCTTCCGAACCTCCAACTCTGGTACCGTCACCGGGCGGTATCAGCGATCCTACAGTATCGCTGGGAAGGACGGGAACCGGTCCCTACAGTTGATGGGCTCTCTTTAAATGTTCAAGAGAGGGGATTAGTCGATGGTTTGAGGTCTTTGAAATTATCAGTAAGGTGTATCGACATGATTTTGGTGTCAAAATATTAAGAAGAGCTCCCTCTTTCATGCTTTTTGATTTAACATTCAGTTTGCTTTCAATTCTCATCT
>NC_046666.1:22245729-22288354 GCF_010883055.1 Belonocnema kinseyi
AAACTGAATGTTAAATCAAAAAGCATGAAAGAAGGAGCTCTTCTTAATATTTTGACACCAAAATCATGTCGATACACCTTACCGACTGCGAGTAAAGCCACCTGGCCAATATTAAAGCAACGAAAGACGTTGGAAAGTTTTATCCAGGCCAAAGTGGCCAAACGTCGTAGTATCGCGTGCTTCACTAACCGCATTGACATGCAGTTCCAATGGCAGGACCAGTTTCCATGGCTCCAAATCGGATAAGAATGGGTCTGTTAAATGGTCTGGATGATGACAGTAAGATCGGTCACCTTCCAACTTCCAATCTGAAAACAGATAAGGCATCTCTTGGACCAATTTAGTTCTATGGTTATACAACAAATCATCAGTTCCGCCGATGACACATAACGTCTCTGATTCTGGTTTGTACATACGCCACAACGCGTCTGGTACGTGATGGAAGTACATTTTCTGTGTGGACTTAAGTCATCTTGCAGCAGTTTAAGGGCCCAGCTACCCGGTCTCCCAATTGGATTTTGCAAATTATAAAGCCATCGGAGGCTACTGTGATCAGTAATCACTTGAAAGCTATAGTCCTCCAAGTGGGGTCGAAATTTTTCTACTGCCCATACCACAGCCAAGCATTCTTGTTCAGTTACCGTTTAGTTTCCCTCAGCTCCATCCATAGATCAACTATTACGTTACGACTATGACGCTATTACGTGTTCCGAGGCATCTTATATTTGTGTGAGGACAGCCCCCAAGCCCGTACTATTCACGTCCGTTTACAGGCGAAACAGCAAGCCTAAATCTGGTCTAGATAACGTTAGAGCGGAGGTCAAAGCGGATTTCAATTTTTTGCAGGCCTTTTCATGGTTTACACCCCCCTCAAACCTTTGATTTTTCCTTAATAATCGATGGAGTGGTTCCGCATTTTGAGCGAAATCCTTTATGAATATCCTATACCACGAAACCATACTCAGGAATCGTCTGAACTTGCGCGAAGTAGTCGGTGCCGAATAAGATGTTATCGGTTCGGTCTTCTCCCGGTCGGGGTGCATTTCTATTTTATCCACGAGATACTCGAGATAACGTACCTAGCTACAACTGAATTCGATCTAATCTGGATTGACCGTAAGTCCGGCATCTAGGATCACATTTAAGACTTTTTCTAGCACCCAACAACCCGACAGGCATACGGTTGTAGTGGTATAGCCTCTTGCCTGGTATCGGGAATACAGTGAACTCTTTAGATTTCTCTGATAGCGGAATTTAGTGGAATGCCTGACAAAGGTCAATCTTGGAGATATATCAGACGGAAGAGAGCTTGTCTAAAATGGAATGAATGTTTCTCATTAAGTAGGCATCTTTCTTAGCGACCTCATTTAATTTTCTGAAGTCAATACAGGGCCTAGAGTCGCTGTCAGGCTTTTTTATCATCACAACTCAGTTACGCCATTCGCTTTTACTAGGGCTTATTCACACTTCAGGTTCTAACTTCTGTCCAGACTCTCCCGACAACTCACGGACTCTGGGAGAAAGTCGTCGATGAGTTTGCGTAATGTGGGAATGTCCCTGAATGTCAATATGTTAATTCACCAGGTGTATCGCAGGCAGATTAACTGGCATGAGAGAAATTCTTCTTTTAAGAAAATCATCCACAATCCACACCCTCCGCACGATTACCTAATACTTTAAGGGATATGCTTTCCGGATTTCATGATTCTTGTATTCTTCGCCAAATAACATTGCGAATTCTCCAAATACGGGGCTTAAACCTAATATTAAAGTCGCATAGTTCCGCAAAGTCTCCGCTGAATAATATTTTACAATCAAAAATTCCGTGTACTAGTCGGCCATCGATACTCACAGTAATAAACAGTCGTCGTTCATGAGCTACCGTATTGACCTTGTCTAACGATATCTGAAGGGCCTTAACAACGAAAGGGAAAAGTGGTTGGACCCTAGTTTTACTTACCCCTACTCGTTTCGCGACCTGGGTCCCGAGCATCCGCTACAGTTTATAATAATTGGGTCTGGTTTGCCGCAGTTTTAGAAAAAAAACTTTCTAGGCTCGGAGCAGGTACAGTATAAGTGCCTGCTATATAATGCTCTTGAAGTGCCACCAGCGATAGTGCGCACTTAGGGGAGTGGCGCTGGAAATTTCGCACTTCTTACTTTTGGGGCCGTCGCAGCAGTTGACAAATTCGACGCTTCAACAGCGTGGGTATCCATTGGAGGATAATTACAATTAACAGGCTATATTTGTGCCTGAGGAAAGCCAGGGTACAGGTCATAATTCAAGTAAAGCGTAAAAGTGCCTAAAATAGGAGGTACATTGAATGCTTGTGGTACCGGGGAATTATTTAGAATTTGGAGTGCCTGTATGGGACATGCATTATTTGGGATGCTCCTTAGGTTAGGAGAATTCGGTGGGCTATGGGTACGACCTTCCGTATTTACATTGGTAATTTTATTTTTGTTTCTACCACCCTGCCTTCTATTGTTCCTGCTAACACCGCTCGTCCCGCTGTCCGGTTAATTTAAGGATAGGGGTGCGCCTTCTGTAACAGCGACCCGTTCTGTTTTTCCCGCATTATTTTGATATTATAATTCAGGTAAGACGCTATCTTGCAACAGGCATCGGATACTTTGATGAAATGTTATAAAATTTCATCAAATTTTTAAAATTTAACAACATGGCTGCTTCACAGCTAACCTTCGTTAATGCGCTTGAGTCGCTCCGCTTCAGGCGCTATCGAATTTTGTCCCTATGCTTTTTGGCCCCTCGCTGGGCGCTATATTGTAACACAATTTCCATTCACAAGCGACAAAAAGGGAAAATAATGGACAAAATGGCGTCCCTCAGTAAATGTTAACAACTACAACTTTATAATACATTTACGCTCTTCTAAGAAGTCCCTGGGTAGAAAGAGGAGAGGGATTGGTGAGGGCGAAAAAGCATCGTGACACTCAGATTTAACAAAGAGAAAACTTCCTTTTTAATAAAATATAATCAGAATTGAAGCAAGCTGACTACAGCGATTTTAAATACGAAGAAAAACAAAATAAAACTAAGAAAACATTATTTATGTCCTACACTAACCTTATCTTAACAAGAAAATTTTACTCAAGGCTTCAAATTATGCATCACACAAGATTACAATTTGCTAATTCTGTATAACTGAGAAACTGAATATTTTACCTCAAATCAATTTACACAACATAAGAAAAACTATGTCATAGACCAGCAAAATATATCTCTAAGAAATCCACAAAAATTTGCCGTAGCTCACACCAAGTTCTCACACATAATTACTGAAGATAAAATTTTAAAGGAACTGACGCCTACCTTTTATCCAAAAGACCACGGTTTTGCTTTCTTTACTCTTGATTACTGTGTTCAGTAGAAGTCTACTATTCTCCGAAGAAACTAGTTGCTCGGCTAATGGCCAACACTAGATTGGATAGCTTCCTACTGCTCTCAGCCTCTCCTCTTCATTCAGTCCCGCTAGAACTGACTTCCCGTCAGGTGCTGCCCTTTATATCCCCACTACCGATTACTCCTTCCGTGTACGAGACTGGATGTCCTTCTGGTGATATGCCAGCTCGATCGCGGGTCCTTTCTCGCAAGCCCGTCAGTAAACCGCTTAACAGGTAAGGGGTTGACATTTGTGTGAAAGGGGGGCTATCCAGACAATTGTGCGAAAAATTGTCTAGGTGGAAGGGGTTACCAGTTGGCAAGAAGGAATTTAAAAACGGCTTAGTGTTACGTAGAGTAGTGGTAACATAACTTGCATATCTTCTCTTTATGCTTTTAAAATGAGGCTCTAAAACACCTGGGATATTCATCGAATACAAATTATCACCACTATTGCCAGCCAGACGGAAATCCTGAAAGCAGGCAGACATCCTTGGTGCTGAGGATTGGACAATGCCTTGGAAGGCCAAAGGGACCATGGTCGAACGACTGGCATTTGTATATAAATGGGTTACAAATGTGGATGGAGAAAATATGACGACACTCTCTAGATTTCTCGCAAATATCACACTACCAACATAGGTAGTATGTGCGCAGAGAGGTTCCGTAACCAGATGCGTATCGCAACCGGTGGGTGAAAAAGGGTTTTGTGCATGTACCTTCATCGGAGGGGCATCGTGAATACCTAAGGGGTTTCTTTATTCGTGAAACGTCAAACCCGTAGTCTCTCAACCTCTGCGGACAAGTCCCGCTTCCCAGTCTCGTCCCACGGCTGATGCATGTGACGGCAATGCTGTTGAAAACTCTGCAGGCGCCATCTCATAGCCATGTCATCCCCAACCGTGGATAGGCTGAGATACCCTAAAGTTTCGCGAAGTTTCTTTTCGGTTGCCCAATTTATAACCGTATCGCTAGTTTGCACCCTTAACCTATCTACTTTAACTGTAGAACAATCCATTTATCGAAATTTTATTTTATTTTATTTTCTAATAATTTCGAAAACGAGAAAAAAGAATTCTAAAAACGTTCCGAATTCGCGATGAAATTATGAAGTTCGTTTCATAATTAGACAATTGCCGAAATTCCGTATCAATAGCGTCACTATTACGAAAACCAAAAAAAAGTTAAACTGAAATTACAAAATCTTTTTAAATGTCGTACCTCTCGACCGTCCCCACTATCTCACGAAAGTTTAGAAAATACACTTTTAAAACAATATCTGAAGTTCCAGTGGGGAGTGTAGTTGTTAAAATTTTGTTGGAATGACGCTATCTAAAGCGTGTGGCGCCTAAAACAGGTAGGTAAAAAGACTTATTTGTTCACCTTTACTAAGGGACGCCATTTTGTCCATTATTTCCCCTTTTTCTCGCTTATGAATAAAAATAGTGTTACAAAATTGATAAAATCACTTAGATCCAGATGCAATCTTCGATCCCTGAGACGATACCTCTGGAAATTATTCAATGTACCTTTACCGAGGTTCTGGTGGTTCGGAACACACCTTAAGCTGTGGGTCCCCCCATCGTCGACGTGACTGCAACCCAGTTCGTCAATGATGGGGTAAAAACCAGGCTTTGTCCAATATGTCTGGGCAGACTGCTCTCATCAGATTCATTGATTGCATTATAAAAATGCGTCCGTGACTGATGATATATACCGGGACAGCTCCGTGCAAAATGATCAAATAAAAATCCAACTCTAACAAAAAAAAATGCCTTTGACATATTGGGCAGTATAAGCCTGTGACAACATTTCATCACAGAAATGTTTTTTTAATAATAATAATAATAATAGTTTCAGTCCTTCATTATAAAAACAAATAAAAAATACAAGAATTATTTCGTTTCTACATTCTCATCATTTATGAGTAAGAAAGTATTATAATTGTCCGAAATTTGACACCACAGTTTTTTAACGGATCTGAACTTTTCGAGATCCTCTGAATCCAAAAATTGAAATTTTTTAAATCAACGACAAATAAAAAATTTTGAAATCAACCAAAAATCAAAATTTTAAGACAAAAAACGATATCTGTTTAAAAACAGAAGAACTTTTTGATGTCTTAAAATTAATATGAAACAGTGGGTTAATAATTTATGAATTTTGTTCATTTTAATTGGTACTAATATTATTAATAATTATTTTGATGATTTAATTTCTTGTCCTCAATTTTTTACATTTAAATTTATTAATATTTTTATTTCATATTTAAATTATGTTTACGTGAAAATGTGATTCGTATTTTTAGTATTAAATATTTCTTTTAACATCCTATTTTCTATGTTTTTCATTATTATTAAAATATCTTTTTTGATTGAATTATCAAGTATAACATTTCTTATTGAAAATTAATTTTTTTTTATGAAAATGCAACCATTTGGTTTAAGAAAAATATTTCTGTTAGACATTTTATTAGATATATATGAAATTTTTAAAAATATTTTTAAATTTTCGCAAGAGTCTTAAGAATATAAACCCTTATAACTAATAGTTATTAGAAACTTTTATATTGTATTTGACATTATTTTGCGACGTATGTAAAGAATGTCGCAATCAATGTTGTTGAGAATCTGATTGACGTTCCATTACTTGAGGGTTTTATTGAGATAGCGATTAAGATAACATATATATATATAAACTCTGATAAAACATCAGAATATTACTAATTCGATGCTTTGGTAACCATATTTTTCACCAATGTATAAATCAGTTTTTTTCTGATTGGAAAAAATGAGGATCGTTTATACTGTGGTCTTTATCTTGACGGAGATTCTTGATTTTATTGGTGAATATAATTCTATACTATATAATTTTTAAAGCATTTAAAATCATTTCGCAAATAAAAATTTACACGTCGTAATTAAAAAAGTCCTTCAAATTTTATCAGCATAACACTCATATTAAATCATTGGTTTCGAAATCCGGGAAAATGCTATCAAATTCTATTCGTATAAAAATGTTATAATTTTCTTTTATGAGTTTCTGATTGAGATTATATGAAATCTTAAAACGAATTGCTTTTAACATGCTAGGTTCTCTATCTCAATCTCTTTTTTATAAGTATTTGAAAAAAATTGTAATCAAAATTTGATATAAAATGAAAATACAATTATTTAATTTTAAAAATAACAGAAAAGTTTTACATTTATAAGCCAAATAATAAAAAGATTTAACATTCTATAATTTTTCTTTTAAATAAAAAAAATCATAAGCTTGATATATTAACAAACATTATGAAATACAAAATTAAGTTTAAAGATAAGTAGGATCAAGATACAAACTTAAATAAATTATAGAAACTTGAAATGAAAATGCTGTGAGTCACAATTTAAAAAAATTAATTTTCAATTCTAATTACATTTTTAAAAAGTTACGTTGACATGAGACTTCAATTGAGATTAGGTTATTAAAGAATAAATTGATCATTAATTACTCAAATAAACAGTAAAAAAATATTGAAGTTAAAATTAAGTACAAAACCAGTTTGAGTTGTCAAGTTGAATTTATTTAATTACTTAAAAAAGACATTTGTGATTGTAAAAGTTATGTGAATTAACAATTAATATATTTTTTACATTTTTCCAATCATGTAGCATTTTCCAGAAATTAGGCATTGTACTTTATATTCTACATCAGTAAGTTGGAAATTATCTAGAATTCTTGTCTAATGTTATAAATTTATCTAGTTTTTGAATCAATTCTAAAAGTTCTTGTAATATTAAAATAATTAAATATTTTTTTCATTTCTAAAGACAACTTACCATGAAAGGGAATAGAAACAGAAGGATTAAAAAGAAAATTACTAACAGTATTTGTAGTTCTTCCTTTCTTTAAAAAATCCTTAATTGTTCTCATTTTCTTATTAATATGTTTTTAAATAAATTCCATTAGATAATTATTTAGAAAAGCGTTTTCTTTTATGAATGCAATGCTTTTATTTATGAAAGGATTTATAGGATATCTTGAAAGCTAAATTAAAAAAATTGTTAACGACAGAAATTTTATGTTTAATTGGAGGGTTAGAAAAAAACTTTAAGTATCTACCAAATATTAACCTCAATCTCATCTGTACACTTAAGTCTAGGATGATAAGAATTAAATTGGTTTATCACTTTAATGATAAATCAATTAATTATTAAAAACAGATTTAAAATATATTCTGCATTTTCTAAGGATAGGATTCTTTATAAACAATTACAGCGATAATTCTTTTATCTGCATGAGCAATTAACAATGGTTTGTTCAATCTAAGAAATTTTATTATCAGGTAAAAATGTGTTGGGTTCCATTAAGAATTCTATGTCTTAACAAAACACGATCATCTCTATTGTTAATTAAACAAATATTTGACACTATATATTTGAAAGTTTATAAACATATTTTTCGTTTCTTTGTTAGAAAGCAAGAGCTACATTTATTACCTAATCTTAAAATACCGATAATCACTCACGGAATTTTTGCATTACAGTAGAACCTCGATTATGCGAGGTGATCTGGGAAGGACATACTTCAGATAAGCGAGAACTCGGATAATAGGAAAGAAGTAAAAAATTCAGAAGAGTTAGCTATTAGCAGCTTTATCTGTTTTATTAATGGTTCCCTGTATTATACGTGCATACGGATGATATATTTTAAACCGGAAAGTAAATATAAATATTTAGTAAATAAAAATAAACAACTTACGAATGTTGATTCATCATTATTAGTTTATTAGTAATTGCAAACTACTATGCGGATCCAGAATTAGGCGTATTAGCTTCACCTGTTTTATTAATGATTCTCCGTATTATCAGTGCATACACCTCGGTTAATGCGAAGTGCTTGGATGAGTCCCGTTGCTTTGGATAACACGGAGCCTCGGATAATCGAAGGTCGGATAATCGAGGTTCTACTGTACAGTAGAACCTCAATTATCCGAGGTAATGTGGGGAGGAGATACCTCGGATAAGCGAAAACTCGGATAATACGGAAGAAGTACAAAATTCAGAAGAATTATCTATTTTTGATATATTTTAAACCGAAAAATAAATATAAAGATTAAGTAAATAAAAGAAAATAAGTTACGAATGTCAATTTATCTTCATTGATTTGAAAATAATGGCAAAGTACTGCGCACACTCAGAATTACGCGTAGCAGCTTCAACTGTTTTATTAATGATCCTCCGTGTTATCCGAGCGTACACCTCGATTAATTTGGAGTACTTAGATAAGTCCCGTTGACTCGGATAACCAGGAACCTCGGATAATCGAAGGGCGGATAATCGAGATTCAACTGTACTAAAATTTGTAATCCAAGTATTATTATTGCCTGAATTAATTCTGTCTTCATGTTTATTTATTTCCAAAGATACCTGAGAATTTCTATAACTAAGTAGATTTAAAATTTTTTTATCTAACCTGTGTTAATTATGTTCTTTGCTTTTTTACTGTTTGATTGGTGTTCTGAAATTTTTGTATGTAAATTACTGGGTAATATACATATAATATAATATGTAATACATATATGTTAATATGATCATTAAGTAATCTGCTTTCTAATGAATTGACCATAAAGTTAATATGATTTTTTTAATAATGACTGAAAAATATAGTGAGTAGATTTGATGAGAATCAAATCAATCCTTTCTTCGACCGTTAATGTAAATAAGAGTAAGATTTGTCTTACATAGGTCTTGCAATCTTCATTAATTAAAAAATATAACGAAATGATTATTAAAAATTAATTTAAAAAATCAATTTATGTGTAATTATATGTAAGAAAAGATCTATATTCACATATTATTTATTTAGATTCTTTGAAAAAGGTGCGCAATGGTAGCCGAAACGTCAGATTAGACAGAATTTAATAAACGAAATTGACATTCATTTCGTTTTATTCTTTTAATTAATAAAGACCGTAAGACCTACATAAAACAAATCTTACTCTTATGAAAAACTATAATTTTCTTACAAAGTTTGTAATATAAGTGATATGCAATTTGAATTCATACTCAAGAAGATGACCGATACACTGAAGTTATAAGTTAATTGTAATTGTTGGTTTATAAGTAATATGACTTTTATCTCAGTCTTGAGGGTTTAAAAAAAGTAAAATTGTTTTTAATTTTTACGCCTTTAAATTATATAAGTCATGGTTTTCAGGTATGAATAAGTATTGTTCGATATTTACTGTTTATTTTATGAAAATTTTTTTTAAACAAATGCATAGTTTAAACTTTGCATTTATTTATAAAATAAACAAATAATATCAAAGAGAAGGATTTACCACTAAACTTAATTACATACAGAATTTAAAGAAGATAAAAATTTTTTTTTTTCAAACCGATTTTATTTTCTACAAGATATGTTCATTTATATTAACATAGATAACAACAAAAATTAGAAAATTAAATTTATAGAAGCTTATGCGCAATTATTGTTAATCACTTCTATAAAAAAATTTGAAAATTGGTTAGGAATTGTAGGCTGTAGTTGATTTTCAATAGGAAATTTCCAAATCACCCCACTCGTCAATGCCATGCTGCCAACAGAATTTATTCACTGGGTTCAACGTCCAATAATAAAATTACTGTAAAAAAGTCCGAAAAATAAAATCAAGAATCCACTGATCAAAATTGTACAACTAACATAAAATATTCATATTAAAATTTGAATAACGATAACAAATTTTCCTAAACTAAACAAAAATTTCGATTTTGTGACAAAAATTAAAAAGAGGGAAGAAAAATGAGAAGCCAGCCAACCAAATTTTCACGTTTCGAGTCAGAAAAAACGATTTTTACGAAAGTAGCTATCTACAGTCAACATTTTTAAAAATATATTTTTCAAGATTCAAAAATTCTATATACGGAGATAATGGTCAACACCAATAAATCCCTTAGCATGTCTAGCAAGAACTTTCTTATAAAAGCGTCTCAAACGAACATCACTTTTGTGTTCCTCTTTCCCAGTAGTAAGAATTCTTTAGGTCAGATTATTATTCGTGATTCGAAAAAATTCTTTCTTCAAAAAATGTAATCGTCGGTTTCTTCTTGCAGAAATAAGTTCACAATTTGAATGTTTGCCTAATGGTGCTCCTATTCCTGGTGTTCCTCGAGGCAGCCTATCATCTTCTTCTCTTTTCGACAAACAAGATCTTCCTGCCAGTTCTGTTTCTCATGCCAGTTCTGTTTCTCCTACCAGTTCTGTTTCTCCTGCCAGTTCTGTTTCTCCTGCCAGTTCTGTTTCTCATACCAGTTCTGTTTTTCCTGCCAGTTCTGTTTCTCCTGCCAGACTGAATTATCCGCTCAGGTCTCCTTCTCCATTCGAACCTTTTAAACGTGTAAGGATCCAGTCTCCTCCTATCAAATATACAGCGTCACATGCCAGGCTTCCTTCTTCGGACGGAAATGGATATGGACTTGACCAACTTCAACTTATTCGGCTCACTCCTATTAAAAATCTGCACCGGGAATTCGAGCTTCAGAGATATACTTTTGCTCCGAATAAACGAATTAAAGTATTGGCCGGACACAATATGTTTAAGCCCGTGCCAACTCAAGAACAAATTGTGTTAACAAACGATGATGATATATTTGGAATATTGTCGAGTGGTGATTTTTTTGCTGGAATATATAGACATATTCGACAGAGCAAAGCTAATAAGCGGATAAAAATAAATATGAAGAGCGGCATGATTAGTCCATTGACCCTAGATGAAACTGAGGAAGTTCCAGTAGGACCCCGTCGCCCAATCTTACATAATTTTAGAGTAGAGAATGTAAACCACAGGAACAGGTAAGTTACTTTTTGAAACACACAACATGGAGAAAATTTATTAATTAAAGTTTACCCAAATTAGTTCAACAAAATGGAGGTATTACATGTAAATTTTTATTAAATCAATAGTATAAAGCTTACTCTGCAGAATTCCTGAAAATAAAATGAACAATCCAACAAAAAAATTTTTGGAAACACACACAAAATTCACAATCATCAAAATTTCTAAAATGCAAGAATTCTCAATTGTGACTTACAAATTTTTTAGAAATTTTGATCGTTAATCTTTAAACTTTATGATATCCAATTTTAAAAACAATACAAATATGTTACGTTTGAAAAGTTTAGAGTTAAAAACTTAAGTTTAAATATACGAAATCATCGAAAGTTAAGAATTTTTATTCATACGTTTTTAAAATGGTAGAGCGTTTAATTATAAGTGTTTAAAATTAAATTAGGTAGAGAAGGCATTCTCTACTATATAATTTATTATCCGGCAAATCATATAAGTTTGCCTTTTCGATCTTATCCATGAAATTCTAGCCTAATTTAATTTTATAAATTTTTTGTCAATTTAATTTTTAATTTTTTTATATAGATTTTGATGGCTTGAATATTTGATATTAGACAGAATTTTAAAAAGGAGACAATACAAAAATTAAAAATATTGCCAACTGAATAATTTAGCTTTTGAAGGTTACAAAATTTTAAATAAAAAAATAATGTAGATTTTGTGTTCTTTGTTAAAGTTTGCAGAAACTTGTCTTGAATGATGTCCAGTAGTATCAGATATTTAAAAAATTGTTTAAACAAATTAGGGCACAAAAGTTAGATTTTTAATAAAAATGATACATAGCTACTTCAGATTTATGTCTTAAGTTCAAATCTAAAGAAAATTTTTTTTCGATATGCCTTATAAAAAAATAAAGATTATTTGTTAATTATTTAAACACACTTTATAAACAAATGCATATACTCTTTATTTTTCAAATAGATTTGTTTTGTTTTGTTTTTCATCAGAAAGGGCAATAAATATCTTATTAATAGCTTCCATGTGCGATTCTTTGATTTCAGAAAATTATTGTTATTTGCTTTACAAAATTTATTAAACAAATGCATAATATAGTCATTTTTCAGTAGAAAAAATTAGTTTTTTTCTTTAATCAACTCCAGATGTCTTAGAAATAACTTTGGATGTGATGCTTGGTTATATACAAATAATTTATATTTGTTTAAACAAATTATATAAGGAAGTTAATTGTTTGCTTTTTTTCGCTAATGGATTTCGTTTTTTTAAAGAAATAAATTCCTAATGCCTTGCTAGTAGATCTTTACAGTTATGTTTTATTAATACTAAAAAATTAGTAATTGTTGTTAAAAATGCAATAAGCAAATACATAATTTGGCCATTTGTGAGTAGGTAAATTTACTTTTTTTAACACACTTAATTAAATGTGTATACCAATGGACCTTTCTGTGATATTTTGCTGCTAAACAACAGTCCCTGCTTGTTAAAGAAATTAAATACCCAAATAAATTAAGTTGATCATTTTTGCAATTATTTATAAAAATCAGTCGAAATAATAAACAATGCATAAGAAACTCGGTTCTTTAATTTTTTTCCAGATTTATTTTAAAAACAGCCTCAGATTAATTTGTTTATTAATTTTTTTTTTTAATAACAAATTGTCGTTTAACAGCAAAATGTTACAGCAAAGGCCCATTGGTTATACAAATTAAGTTGATTGTGTAAAAGAATGTAATTTATCCACCAAAACATGGCTAAATTATGCATTTATCTATCACATTTTTTTACAACAATTACTAATTGCTAAGTATTATTAAAAATAACTATAGAGAGCTACGTGCAAGACATTAGAAATTTATTTTTTTTTTTAAACAAAAAGATTATATTTAATATCAAAAAGACTACTGAAAAGGATGGATTATCAATAACATTCAAAAGTTCTGTATCGAAAAAGTAAAATTTTCAAATAAAAAAAATTTCAAAGAAAAAGATTAAATTATTACCAAAAAAGAGGATTGTTTGATAAAATGCAACAGTCCTCAACGGAACAGTTGAAGTTTCAACATAAAATATAAATATTTAAACAGAAAGATTAATTTACTACTAAAAACAATGATTTTTTAAACCAAATTCGAGATTTCTGAAACAAAAAAGTTTAATTTTTATCTAAACAAGAAAATCTAAATACAACGATTATTTTACTACCAAAAAATAATTTTTTATAAAATTTAAGAATTCTCCACTAAAAAGTACATTAACTTTTTAGTGGAGAATTCTTAGAACAAAAAGATTAACTTACTAACAAATATTACGAATTTTTAACAAAATTCAAGAATTCTCAACCAAAAAGTTGAAATTTTAACCAAGAAAGAAGTTTTAAACACAAACATTAATTTTCAACCAAAAAAGACAAATTTTTGATAAAATTGAAGAATTCTCTTCAAAAAAGTTTAATTTTCAAGTAAGAACAAATTTTTACACAAAAGATCAATGTAATACTTAAATGATGAATGTTTAATAAAATTCAAAATTTCGGAACCAAAAAGTTAAAGTTTCAACTAAAAAACTAAATACTTAAACAAAAAGATTAATTTACTACAAAAAGGACGAATTTTTAATAAAATTCAAGAATTCTTAACCGAAAAGTTAAATTTGCAAGCAAAAACAAAAATTTTCAAACGAAAAAAAATAATTGACTGCCAGAAATAAGAGTTTCTTTTAAATTCAGGAATTCTGAACCAAAAAAAAGGAATTTTTATCTAAAAAACAAGTTTTAAACGAAACCGTTAATTTACTACCAGAAAATAAGAATGTTTGAAACGATTCAAGATTTTACAACCAAGCTTGGATTAGAAATAACGAAACTACTGATAGCTGCACTATTGAGAAGGTGAACTGTAAATGAAAACATAGAACTCAAGGAATTCACAATTTTAAAGAATATTTTCAAATTCCTTTCAATAAACTCTGAGATTCCTGAAATTCCCTTGAAATCCTCTGAATTGAATGGATCTTTAATGGATTTTCAATGTTTATTTAGTTCGCCCTAAAGGCTTTTCAATTCATTTTGAATTCTTCTGGATTCTTTGAGATTTTCATTAACCAATTTTATTTATTTATATTTATCTGAATTTAATGGAACTTGAATTGATTTTGCATTTATATGATTTTATTCTCCTGCCAGATCTCCGTCTCCTGCCAAGCATAGTCTTCTTGCCAGGTCAAGGTCTCGCTCTGCGCCTTCGCTTTCAAACATACTTGGATATGGACTTGACCAATTTGAATTTATGCGGCTTCGCAACAAAGAAAATCCACACCGACTCTTTGGAATCCAAAGATACACTTTTCCTGCGGAAAAACTAATAAAAATCCTTGTAGGACAGAATCAGTTTAGGCTCATGCCAGTCCAAGAAAAAGTTGTATTATCAACATTTGACGGTGAAGTCTTTGCAACATTCGAGAGTAGTAATGCTCTTTCTGGGATATATGCACATAATCGTCGCATTAGAAGTGAAGCACGGGCAAAAATAAACATGAAAACCGGTGTCATTACATTTTTGACTACAGATGAGATCAGGGAAACTCCTGTAGGTCTTCGTCGTCCTATTTCCGTTAATTTCATGCTAGATATTGTAAAACCAAATCATACAGACCATCAGAAAAAAATCTAAAACTAAAATATAAAATAGTTTATGGTCCGAACTCGTCTTAAAACTTTAAAAGTATTTTGTGATTACAAACAAAAATAAAATATTGTAAAATGCAAACAATTTCAGATGCAGCAGATCCGAAACTCTTTTATTTTTCTTTGAAAGTTGTAAATTCTTATTAAATGTTTTAGCAAATTGTGACTAATTTGATTGGTCTTACACTGCGGGGTTTTTCACGAGACAATGAAAACAATCTATAATAAGAAAGAAAGAAAGTTTTAAGTCCCATATTTTATGTAAATATTAAAACACGAAATCTACAAACAAAAAAGTAGAATAGTTATTGTGATTCCTGAGACAAAAACATGAAGATCCTTTCAAAAAATTGAAATAGGACTCTTTCAAGATTCTTTACAATTGGAGAAAGTAAGGACTTCCGGAAAAAGATATAAGATGAACTGATATTAATACTGAAGTGACTGTGCTAGCCAGATGTTATGCTTTGAGAAAGATTCGCAAAGATGGATATCCCTAAATAATAGTTATTTCAACTATAAATGCTCCCACTAATTTTGTGAACCTAAATTTCTATTTGATTTTGAAAAAATCTATCTCAAATTCAAAACACAATAATAAAAATTGCTGTGAATTTAGAAAAATAATTATTCAAAAAACAGCCCTGGATGACTACGTAATAATTTCTTTGGATGTAATTGGAATGCTTTCGACTATACCCATTGAACTAGTTAAACAGGCAATTATAAATAGATGGGGTAATATTGAAGCTCGTACTCGTTTATGCCAAAATATTTTACCGAAGGGATAGTTTTTATCATGCATTCAACTTATTTTAAATTTAATGGTTATTTTCATAGAAAGAAGTTTGGTACCCCCATAGGTTCTGTCATTTCTCTAATTTTAGCAGGAATAATTAAGGAAGATTTTCAGATTTTTCTTTTCAAGAAATTAGATTTTGTTTTGCCTTTTTAATTTAGGTATATCAACGAAAACTTTTATGTGTTCCTCTAGCAAAGCTGCAGATTGTCATTGATGCTTTTAACCGTTTTCATCCAAAACTTAAATTTTCTCATGAAATAGAGCATGATAATAGAATCAGTTTCTTTTCTGCTCGTCCTTTTCGAAGCAAAATTGCAGCAATAAAAAATATAGTTGACAGACCTTTTGGTTTGTCCCGTTTTTCTTTTCAAACCAGAAATTTGAATACTGTTAGAAATATTATTTTACTGAATTATTGCCCACAAAAGTTTATTGAAAAACGTATTGCAATTAGAATTTAAGAAATAAAAAACACAGTAATATTTTGCCTACAGATAAACAGAAAGAGTTAAAGGAATAATGTTCATTTAATATTTTTTTACTATTATTTTTCTGTCGAATTTCTGAAACTATTGAACTGACATTGAAAATCTTTATACTTCATACTATTTTCTGTATACAATTTAAAATGTATTTAATGAAACATTTTTGCAAAGATCCTTTAGAAAATTTTGAATAAGGTGGTGAATTTTGTTTTTCTTTTACATTTTTTATTTCTGATGTCATCATGCCAGATAATTCTAGTGAGCATTTTTTGTTTTTTCATTGTTGTCCAAATTTGCTTGTTGGATTTTTTTTTCAAGGAGTTTGCATCAAACCTGTATTTAAATTGCAAAACTCTGTAATCTATAATATGCTCAAAATTTCTGTTTTTTGATCCTCTGTTAGTTTCACCAATGTAGCGTTGATGGAAATCAGTTCATTTAATTAAATAAATTACATTCGAAAAATGTTCTCATCTATCAGAATAGTTTTCATTGGGTAATACTTTTTTTAAAATGTGGTCATTTTTTAAGTAAACGTTTATATTGAATTTTTTTAAGGATGTCCTCAATCTTTCCAAAATTCCTTGGATGTATTCTATGTCATCTAATTTGATGCACTTATTGACTAAAACTTTTATTGAACCGATCTTTTGGCTAAAAATATGATGGGATTCAAAATTTCTAAATCAAGGGGCCGCTCACTGAGAAATCTGGAAATCTTAAAACTATGAATGTGGCAGTCTTAATTAAATTCGCATAGAGAGTGCTAAGATTTCTTGAAGATTTCTCTGACTAGCACCTTGCTCTAAATCTAAAAAATGTAATTTGTTATTTTTTTCTATTTTCAATGTAAACTGAATGGAATCGTCGACACTGTTAAAGACATCTGAAAGTTATGTAATGCTATCAGATAGTACAATTGTAGATACGTCATGAACGTTAGGTTTATAAAGGATCGGTTGGATAGATAATTTTAAAAAGGTTTTTTTCCACTTCTTGTCCCTTATCTTATTTTCTAAATTCTTATCAACAATATCATAGCCAATATTAAATACTACATGAAATATTCTGATAATGACAAAGACAAGTCAAAAATTAGAAGAACAGTTGCCGAATTCATTTTGAACCACAATAGAAACAATAAATTAAAAAATAATTATCAACTTACAGAGACTATGGTAAATTTTCAAAAAACAACCAAGACTTGTTATTTGTCAATTCTGATAAGGAAAATATTATGGTGGCAGTGACGTGACTCATAATTTAGTGCCGACAGTTGAAAATAAATACAATGATATTGTTTCAAGATGGGAAAAGAAAAGATACATTAATGAGTCAGTTGCTTACAGATTGAAAACATACAGTAGAGTTAAGGCAAAGGCTCATGCAACATTCTTTTACATTCTAATTAATCTTTAGTACCTTTATACGTGGTCTCAATGTTTAACAATACAACTCTGGATTTAGCCAAAAGTTCGATTTAATAAAAGGTTTAGTCGATAGATGCATCAAATTAAAGCACTCAACCATTCATCCAAGGTATTTTGGAAACGATCCAGAGATCCTTAAAAATTCAATGTAGAAGTTTACTTAAAAAATGATCATAATTTAGAAAAATGATTACCGAATTGAAAACATTCTGATAGAATAAAAAATTTGTCGAATGTAATTTATTTTATTAAATACATTGAGTTACATTATAGTAATCACATCTATTACTAGAAAAATTGCTGCTTCAAAACCCTTTGTACTTCTAATGATTTTACATTCAAGTTTATCTAAATATTTAACTTAATCAGTATTTTAATAATTGACTTGGTTGATCACCGAGGCTTATATTTTTTTTTATTCCCAAAACATAATTATAGTATATTGCTGAAGGTTAAGCTAAAAAAGGGAAAGTGTTAAAAAAGGCACTTTGTAATACAGTGAAACCTCCATAATTCGAACCTCTATAATTCGGATTTTCGATCATTCGAACTGTTTTTTGGCCCCGGCTGAAACCTGATGTTTCCCATATTGCATGTTGCATGTGATTGGTCCGTTGCGAGTGGTGGGAGTTGGTGTGTGCGACAAGGGTGGGGCTGCTAATATAAATAAAGATTGTGTGCTTGTGTTGATAGGACTTAGACCTTAAGAATTTCGAGAGTATGGAGAAGGTCAAGTATACAACATTATCATTGAGTGAGAAAGTAAAACTTATTCCATGTGTCAAGATGGGAGTTAAAAGGAAGAAGGACATTGCTGCAGATTTCAAGATTCCCGCCAACTCTCTGACTTCCATCATCAAGAACAAGGAGAAGATTTTGGCCGCTGGTGAAATTTCCTGTTTCCAACCGGATCGAAAACGCATGAAGACATCTCATTTTCCATTGTTGGAAATATCGATGGTGGAATGGATGAAATATGCTCGGAACGAGAATATTCCCTTATCTGATCCTATAGTGCTAGAAAAAGCTGAATTCTCTACAGCTCACTTAGGATGCAAAGACTTCAAAGCTAGCTCTGGGGGGTTAGAAAAGTTCAAGAATCGGAATGGAATAATCTATAGGACATTAAATGGCGAAAGTGCTTCTGTTTCGGAAGAAGACTGCGAAAAGTTTCTCACCGACATTTTGCCTAGCTTTTTAGAACTTCATGCAATAGAAGATATCTTTAATGCAGGTGAAACAGATCTTTTTTTAAAATGTTTACCAGATAAAACACTTGCATTTAAGGGCGACACTTGTCATGGTGTTAAAAAAGCAAAGATCGTTTCACTCTCATGTCCTGCGCTAATATGTCTGTTAAAGAAAATCTAGAGTTGCTGTTAATAGGAAAATCTGAGAATCCACGATGTTTCCAGGGTGTCTAGTCTCTACCAGTGCTTTACGACAGCAATAAAAAAGCTTGGATGACTAGTTCAGTATATGAAGAATGGCTT
Organism: Belonocnema kinseyi; assembly: GCF_010883055.1. NCBI lineage: Eukaryota > Metazoa > Arthropoda > Insecta > Hymenoptera > Cynipidae > Belonocnema > Belonocnema kinseyi. The sequence goes on from NC_046666.1 coordinate 22,264,874, forward strand.
CATAAAATTGATCACAAGTTTCAAAGACAAAATTGGAAAGTTTTCCTACTTGTGAATAATTGCCCGGCTCATCCGAGAGTCTTAATTCAAACTTTAAAAGCCATAAAGGTGGTTCACTCACCACCAAATTTAACTTCCAAATTGCAATTAATGGATCAAGGAATCATTAAGAACCTTAAAGTGAATTACCGGCGGAGAATCATAAAAAGATTTTTCAAGGCTTCGGATGAGAAAATGTGGTTGACTGATTTGAATTTATTGGATGCTATTTTCGACTTGCTATTTTCAGCTTGGGCTGATGTCTCTAGTGATTCAATTGCGAATTGCTTTCGGAAGTTTGGCTTCGTGAAAACTGACGTGGAAAATCTTGCAACACAAGAACAATATGAAACTTTATTGCATGGCACTTCTGAAGAGTGAGATGATCTACAAAGAATGTTGGGCTTCACAGAAGTAACTTTTGAAGATTTTATTGATGAAGACACTAATGACATTATTGCTAGTAAACCCGCAGATAGTGAGATATTGGATATCGTAGTATAAAGGCACCAGAACCTTCAAAATCTGATAAAGAGAATGATGCCGAGGATAAGGATGTAGGATCACCAACAAAATTGAGAGATGCTGAAGTTAGTGTAGCAATTGCTCGCAGGTTTCTTTCTGAACAAAGTGATGTGCCGAACACAATATTTGCTGCTTTAGACTTGATTAAAAACTTCTGCCAGAGAAAGAGTTGCATCAAACAGAAAAAAATTACTGACTTTATAAAATAATATGTTACTTTAAAAATACCAAACGGCCCTTTCAAGGGCCAACAAATTATTTTTACGTTGGATAACTCTTTGTTGATTTTAAACTTGTCCATAACTGACATCAAAATAATTGTGTATTACCAAATTCTCCCAATCCCTCACTCTTCTTCGCCTGTCAAAATTTTCATGTTTGATAATTACTTTTTTGGTTTTTTTAATAGTTTATGTCTGAGTATTTAGTAAGCTAAGTAACAGGCAAACCAATCACAGATAAAATTACTAACCTATTCACAAACTACCTAGCTACCTTATTTCCCTAAAACACTATTCTTGGTTTGACAGGTGCCTCACTCATCATGCAGAGTTGCTTTCCTCTGGAGAGTACAAAAGACGACCTCGTCAATACGAGCGTCGCAGGCGGAGTGTCGAAATCAGTCAGACCCGTTTCTCCGTGCACCTGCTCTCCGCGCAAGTTGAGTCCGCTATGCCATGATTGGCTCGCCATCCCCACTTAGTTCGATAGAAGGGGGTCTTTTCGCTGCTCGTTCACTGTAACGTTCTTCGAGCAAACAGATTTTCTAGCGACTATACTTACTCGTACGATTTAGGCATTTTCGTTTGCTATTAACCGGCCAGCGTACCTTACTTTTTTACTTCACAATTTTTTCATCGACTCTTGAAAAAGACCAGCAGTGTTGGTTAAAAAGTAGAGGATTCCTTTTATTTCAAATTATTTCAAATAGGATTATTGTATATACTATATTGAATTCAATATGATACACTTCACGGTCCTAAATGCTAAGTTGAAATAAATATCATCTCAGCAAAATATTTAAATTTTCTATAAAAATGTTTTTAGCAACCGGCCTGATACTGAACCCATGAAAAAGCGAAAATTATTGAAGGTGAGTAGTCGCTCAAGCTTTCTTTGGCAAGTTGAGAGATGCTGCCCGACTTTTGGTTTCTACATTATGTTCAACATGTTCACATCAAATATATCGTATCTATTATTTTTTAATGCGCTTTTCATAATTTTATTCAATAATATGTATTATTTTGTACGAATGAAGGAAATCTACTAGCCCTACCTAAAAATTATTATTAACAAATTTGTTGAAATTTTTTGGCTCAACAACTTTTTTCTATTGCTTTTTTTGTACCTTGTGACGTTTTCTAAAAAGTTTCACTTTTAATGTTTTTTTTCTGTTGATTGAAACAAAATTTATTTCTTTACGAACAAAACAAAACCGACGCATCCTATCGAAAAATGATCAATAAAAATGTATAGCACTTTTCTGGTTGAACAAGTTGTGTTGTATTTTTTGTAGCTTGTGTTCTTTGCCCAAAACTTGTTTACTTTTTTAAATTTAATGTTTCTTACAAAAAATAAAACAAATATTACGGGTACCATAACAAAGCGACCCATAACAAATTTGCAGATCTTTTTTGGGTGCATAATTTTTTTCAATTAATATTTTTTCGTATCTTGCATAGTTTGATGCAAAAAATTATAAAAGTGACTGTTGATTAAAAATAATAATAAAATGTTGATATATAATGGTTTCTAGGCTCTAATCATTTGGAAACGTCCCAGGCAATCTTTTTAAGAAAAAAGTTAATTTTATTCACTTTCGCAGATATCTCTTCAGAAATTATCTTATTGGTTCATAATTATTTATTTATTATAATTTTCCTTCGAGATCATTATACATTTGATATAAAAAAAGTTTACTGCCGAAAAAATGTCATAAAATTAGTTATTAATTTTGTTATCATTATTATTATTATTACTGATAAATTGCCTCACTTATATTCATGCATCAAAGACAATAATAGGATCACCAATTTTTTTCTTGCATTATTTGTATTCCTCATAATATTCATTTATTTTTCTTAAGCACATAACTATTCATTAAACTAATTTATAAAATTAATTTATTTCCTCAAAAATAATTCTTTTTCGAATTTTTCTAGTGATATTTTACGGAAAGAGGACAATAACAGTGGAATAAACATTTAAAATAAAATAATTGTAAGTAATATATTGAATTAAATATGAAACACTTTACACTCTGAAGATTTTAAGTAAGAATATGTTGCATGCCAAATAAATAGTTACATTTTCAACTAAAAACGATTTTATACTAAAAGAGATTAATTTTCAATCCAAAGAGGTATTTTCCACAACAAAAAATAAATTTTAAGGAAAAAGATGCATCAAAAACCAAACAAATAAACTTTTAACACAGTTATTAAATTTTAAAGAAAGTAACTGATTTTGAAGCTTATTTACCTAAATTAAAAAACAGCAAACTATAGAGTTCTTGAAAATGTTTTTACTGAATGCAGAAACCGTAACATTAATAATACAATTAGTTTTTAAACTTGTTTAAAATCTACATTAAAAACAGAATTAATTTTTATATTATTTTCCTTGTTTTCTTTATTAGGGACCACAATTATAATTATTTTGTATTAGATTTGTTTTTATAATGAAAGTTTTAATCAATATTTGACCATGATGATTACTTATCATTTCATTGCGTAAATATTCATTTTTGGTCTCTAAACTGAACACAACAATGTCGTGAGTTTAAAGTATTTGTACAATCTCAACTCAGAAATAAGTATCATTAATAATTGAAAAGCTTTTATGAAAAATTAAACTTTCTGGTCAGAAATTTAGCTATTTAGTAAAAAATTTACTTCTTTGTTGAAAAATCATATTTTCGGCTTTAAAATCCAAACAATTTATTGACGTTTTGTTAAAAATACAAAAAGTTCAAAACTAACCTTTTCTAATTAAAGATTCAAATACTTTTTTGAAAATTTGTCTTTATTTTCTGGATTCAACTGTTTTTCACTTCACATACAAATCTGTTAGGATTAAAATATCAGGTACAGAATTTTTTTTCTAGAATTAATCTTCTTTATGTGAAAATGAAACTACTTGGTTTAATCTGAACTTCTCTGTTAAAACTTGTATATGATACATCAGAAATTAAAAATAAATTTTTTTTAATTTCTCTGGAATCTTAGGAAATTATATTTATATAAGTTTGAAAATAAATACATAAAGAAACTCAAATAATAAATTGTTAATCGAAATTTGTATTCTGTATATAAAAGCATTTTGCTATAAATCTCGAAAATGTCATAATTATTGTTTTTTACAATCTGATTTACTTTTTTTGATTGCAGTTGTTATAAATTATAATTTGTGGAAACTAAATGTCGTTCCTTGGACTGAAATATGGAATATAAGCCTACACTTTATGATAGCAATTAAGGTTACATATATCTTCTAATAAAAGAACAGAATATTAATTAGATACACTGATATCAAAATTCTTCATTCAAGTATGAATTAATTTTTCATATAGGTGCAAAAAATGAGCCTCGTTTATAAATTGCTCTTTATCTTGACGATGATACTTATTTATATTGGTGAATATTACACTACACTATATTCATAATTCTAAAAACATTTTAAGCCTGCAGAAAATAGAAATGCTTGCGTGTTTCGAAACTCAGAAGATTTCTTTGAAATTCTATTTCTACAGAAATCAAATACTTTTTCACCAATAGTTACTCCTAAAAATGATATCAAATCATAATGCTACAAGGCTTGTATAAAATCTCTTATGATAGCATACTAAAAATGTTATCCAATTGAAATCATTAGCGATCAAAAACATGCCGAACTAATTTTATAACCTCTTTATACTTTGATGAGTTAAATTACTTTCGAGCTAATCTAAGGAATTAATTGAAAATCAACCAGTATTACTACTATTTAAATTTTCATAATTGTTTAAAAATTTTAAACCCAATTTCGTCAAAATGTATAATTCCTATCTACAGTGTAAAAACCAAAGCATTGCTATGACCCACGTAACGCTCTGAACAAAATGTATTTGCTAGAAATTATCGTAGATCAGTATCACTCAAGAAAAAAAATTCGCTTTAAAGAAATATTAATAGTCTGTTTATTTGTGCAGAGTTCAGTTTACAATTTGAATGTTTGTCTAATGGCGCCCCTATCCCTGGCGTTCTTCGTAGCAGCACATTTGCTTCCCTTAACATAGAACATCCTCCTGCCAGTTCTGTTCCTCCTGCCAGTTCAGTTCCTCCTGCCACGTTCTGTTCCTCCTGCCAGGCCTGATTCTCTGCCTAGGTCCCCTTCTCCTGTCAGACCTTATAAACGTGTAAGGTCCCGGTCTGCTCATGTCAGCGATATAGTTCCACCTACTAGACTTCCTTCTTCTGACGAACATGGATATGGAATTGAGCAATATCTGGTAGTGAAGCTTTTTCTGGAATGTATAAATATTATTGGCGCATCAAAGCTAATAAACGCATGAAAATAAACATGCGAAACAGCACGATTACTTAATTAACCCAGGATGAAACTAAGGATGCTCCAGTAGGCATCCTTCGCCCAATCTTACATAATTTTAGAATAGTACATGTAAACCACATTGATAAGTTATTTTTTCAAAGAAACTATTGGTCCACCTCTTACTAAGAAATTGGGGGGAGAGCACTTCCGCTAATTAAAGTATCCCCTCCACTAAACCCCTCCCTCCACTAGTCATGAGAGACAATGCAGTCTCAGGTTAAACTACTCAACAAGCGAAAGTGTATTGGGAAGGGGGCAGCTTTAGGGCTCAAAGTTAGAGTAATATCGTTTCTTTTCAAAAATCCAACATTTAGCTATCTTTGCTTTTTTTCTAACGTGTCTTTCTATTTAATCTTTTAGGATAAAGTCACAATAGTTACTTTATAGATAAAAATATCACTTAATCCGCTTTCTTTATTAAATTTGAACAGAGATAATAAGAATTTCTGAATTCAATATAATATTTTCGAATTCCTTTATATTAACCCTGATGTGTCCAGATCTCCTTCTCCTGCCGCGATTCATGGTCTTGCCAACTCCAAGTCTCGCTCTGTATTTCCATTTTCTAACATACTTGGATATGAACTTGACCAACTTCAACTTATTCTGGTTTGTTCTAAAGAAAATCCGAACCGGAAGCTTAGATTTCGAAGATGCACTTTTCCTGCGGTTTTAAAATGTTCCCGATATTTTGTAATTCCCCATGATAATAAAATTGTAATGTACCAGGTTTCGATAATTTATTCTTTCCAAAATGCCCCAGCCTTTCCAGAAACTAATAAAAAAGTGCTGCCCTTTCACTAATGCAAATAGATTTTCAGAAATATTGGTATATTTTATGAAACTATTTATTAACTATTTTCATTATTGATATATTTTCAGACCTTCACTAATTAATCAGACACACTAGTATTTCTGTCAGCTTCTTCTACGTTATTTGTGTTTCTCTTAAATGGCAAAACATTTTTCTTATAAATACAAGATTGATTTACGAAATCAATTCCTCTGATTGAATAAATTCTATTTATGAATTTTCTAGCGATTTTCTATGAAAAGAGGAGTATAATCGTGGAATATATTCGACGGAATAAAATAAATTGTAAATAAAGTATTGAATACATTTTGATTCAAAAATGGAATCGTCAATTTTTCGGTTTCAAAAATTAATAAAAAATTTTATTTTAACTTGATAAATCCAACCAACAAAGCAAATTCTTAACTAAATAGTTTAATATATAACCATAAAAATAAAAGTTAAAAAAATTTTATAACTAAAAATTACGAATTTTTAACAATATAGAGGAATTAGGTGCTTCTAGTTTCATTGTAAACTTATGAAAGATTAATTTTTAATTGTAAGTAAAATTGTTGTAAGAAAATGAATTTTTAATAGAGCAGACTAAATTATAACTAATATTTTAAATCTTTAAATGTTTAAGCCAAATAGAATATTTGTACACAAAAGTAGGATTTTTAATCCAAAAATATAATTTAAAAAAATTAATTTTCTACTAAGTCGTTTAAATATTACAAAAATAATTCAGCTACCAACCAAATAGTTGGATTTTCAACCAAAAGTTTGAATAGAAAGAAGGTTAATTTTGAACTAATTCGTTTATTTTTCTACAAAATTGTGGAATCTAGAATCCAAAAAGAGAAATTATCTAGAAAGAATTCGAATTTATAATTTGAAAATATCAGTAAATCTGAAATATCCACAATAAATATGAATTTTTGACGAAACAATTAATTAAAACTAAAGAAATTTAAATTAGATTGAAATCAAATTTTAAATCCTAATTTACGTTCAATAATCAAGTTATTGTATAGTATTCCTGAAAATAAAACCAAGAATCAACGATAAAATTTGCGCAATTGATACAAAATAGTCATATTGTGATTCAAAAATAGGTAGTCCTTGAAAAAGCTCAAAACAAAACTAAAAATTAGGAAAAGACTTTTTTTAAAAGGAGGAAATATTTTTAAATTACAATGGGAGCATTTTATGGTAGTTGTTCACATTTGATCGCTGAATTTTCGTTTTCATTTTTAAAAATCCTGAAAGTTTAAAAATTAATAATTTATATTTCAACCAAAATCCAATTCAATCTGCTATGAAATACAGGTTGAGTCACCCAAAAAAATACAAATTTTGTACAAAAAGAATGTATATTGTATATAAGAATGTATAATTTGCAGAAAAAGAATTATTTTTAACAAAATAATTCTACTTTCAATCAAGAAGTCACATTTTGGACTAAAGAACATGACTTTTTACAAAAAAATTAATCTTGCCGGGCGTGGTACGGCGCGGTTTTTTTTTATTATATTATTTTGAGAAAACGGCGCCGGTTTGAAAAATTAGTTCATTTTTTGAGCCCTTTTTTTAAGGACTTTAAAAATATTAATTTTCAGAATTTTAAAAGCAGCCACGTACAACGTTAGCCAATATAAGTACAGAAACTTCAACAGCCAAAAAATTAAAATTGGTTCATTAGTTTTCGAAAAATCGATGCCACCCTGTTAAAGAAAGTCGTTTTGAGAAGAACGCGTTTAAAGTTTTTATTGCATGTGAGATAACGCTAGTTAAAATAAAATGTGAAATATTCATACTTACATTAAACAGTCTATTCCTGGGCCATATAAATGATTTTATTTCTGTAGAAAAATTCAACAAAAAAATTTATTTTTTGACCAGTCACAGTAGTATTCCCCCTTGACATATTTTTATTTGTATTAATTCTACACTTTTTTAATACCTCAATTAAGAAAAGGAGAATACCGGGATTCGCTTATTATATTAATTATTAATTATTGTAACACGAAAATTACGTATTATTTATTGTTGACATTTCGATTGACTTTTTATTACTTGCAGCTGTTAATAATCATAATTTGTGAAAGCTCAGTTTATTTCCTTAGACTGAAATGTGAAATATAGGCCTGAATTTCGGAGAGCAATTAAGATAAAATAAAAACCTCCAGTAAAAGAATAGAATAGTAATTAGATACAATCGTATGTACATTCTTTATTTAAGTATAAATCAGTTTTTCATATAGCTGCAAAAAATGAGCATCCTTTATGATGTGGTCTTCATCTTGGCGATGAAACTGATCTCCATTGGTGAATATAATACTATACTATATCCATAATTTTAAAAGATACAGTAACTGTATACTTTTCTGCCAATAGTCTCTTCTAAAAATTAAAATAAATAATGCCACATTACTTGTATCAAATCCCACGTGACAAAATACTAAAAATATTATTCAATTGAAGTTATTAGCGACCAATAATATATCGACTGCCTACATTAGTAACCTGTTTATACTTTCACGAGTCAAATTAATTTTGAGCTAATATAAGGAATTAATTAAATACCAAAAGGTATAAGCAATATCTAAACTAGCATGATTGTTTACAAATTTAAAACCCAATTTTAAAAAACCTTTCTTAAATTACCAATTACTAACAGCAGGACTATTAAACAACGGCATACTCCAAACAAAATGTATTTGCTAGTAATTTCCGTAGATTGTTATAAGTCGAGCAGAAAAATGTGTTCTTTAAAAAAATATTAATGGTCTATTTCTTCTTGCAGAGTTCAGTTTACAGTTTGAATGTTTGCCTAATGGAGCCCCTATTCCTGGAGTTCCTCGTAGCAGCCTAACTTCTTCCATTTTTTCCATACAAGATCCTTCTGCTAGTTCTCTTCGTCCTGTCAGTTCTGTTTCTCCTGCCAGTTCTGTTTCTCCTGCCAGTTTTGTTTCTCCTGCCAGTTCTGTTTCTCCTAACAGTCCTGATTCTCCGCCCGGGTCTCCTTCTCCTCTCGAACCTGGTCAACATTTAAAGTCCCGGTTTGCTCCTGTCATCAATATATGTCCACCTACTAGGCTCCCTTCTTCTGACGGACGTGGTTATGGACTCGACCAACTTGAATTTATTCAGCTTACTTCCTCTAGAAATCCGCTCCGGAAATTCGAACTTCGAAGATACACTTTTTCTGCGAATACAGGAATTAAAATGGTCGCAGGACGTAATGTCTATAAGTCCGTGCCACCTAAAGAACAGATTGTATTGTCAACATTTGATGGTGAAGTCTTTGCAATATTGATGAGTAGTGAAGCTTTTTCTGGAATGTATAAACATTATTGGCGCATCAAAACTAATAGACGTATAAAAATAAATATGCGGAACGGCACGATTACTCAATTAACTCCGGATGAAACTAAGAATGCTCCAGTAGGCCGCCGTCGCCCAATTTCACATAGTTTTAAAATAGTACATGTAAGCTATAGCTCGGCCTCTCTGTAAGTACCTGGGGAGAAAGGATTTAAGCAAATTAAAATTTACCCTCCACTAGCCCTTCTGTAATTATGAAATATTAAGAGCAGCTTTAGAGATCAAATTTAGAGAAATACAGTTTCTTTTCTAGAGGCAAACCTGTAGTTATCGTCACCTTTTGGCTAAAGTAACTCTTTAGTCATTCTTTTCGGATAAAGTCGCCAGAGTTACTTTTTAAATAAGAATAGTACTTAAGTTGCTTCTTCTATTAAATTTAAAGAGATAACATGAATGTCTGTGTTTTATCGAATATTTTTTAATTCCTTTTGATTTACCCAGATATCTCTGCATACTTGGATATTGACTTGACCACCTTTAACTTATTCTGCTTTGTTACACATTTCCTGCGGAAGAACCACTACAAATACTTACAGGACAGAATCCCTTTAGACACGTGCCAACCCAAGAACAAATTGTATTATCAACATTCAGTGGCGATGTCTTTCCAATAATCAAGAGTAGAAATTTTTTTGTATTCGCGCATTAATAGTGAAGGACAGTTAGAAATTAACCTAGAAAACTCCCTGATTTCCTTCTTAACTATTAAACCAATGTAAAACTAAAATATTTTTTTTATATAATCCAATGACGTTTTCAAATTTCAAAAAATAACTTGTGATTACAAATAATAATAAAATTTAATGTATCCTGGTTTATATGCTTTATTGTTTCGGAGATATCCCAGTCTTTCTAGAAATAAATAAAATAGTTATGTCCATGCAATAAGCAAATAGCTTTTCAGAAATATTTTTATTTTTTCTTTCTGAAATTACTTTTTTTTCGTTATTGATATCTTGTCAGGATTATGCTGAATAATCAGAGACACTGATAGACCCGCTAGTTTCTTTTAATTTATTTATGTTCATCTTAAAAAGCAAACCATGTTTAACATAAGTACATTTTTTTACAAAATTAATTTTTCAAAATTAATTCAAAAAAAGATTTTAACTAGTTGAATGCAACTAACAGAGCAAATTCATAACCAAATAGTTCAATCTATAACTATACAAATTGAAGTTAAATAAAATAATCAATTTTATAGCTGAAAAAGTGCGAATTTTCAACTGAAAGTGAAATTGTTACATTTCAAGATAAAAAATAAAGTTTTAACAAAGAGCAAAAAAATTTCAACCAAAAAGTTCAATTGAGAGTATTTGTTTTATTTTCTCGAACAAGGTGATTAATGAATAATTTAAAACTTCAATTTTGAAACAAAGATGTGAACGTGTAAGAAAATAAAGTTTTAACAGAGCTGATCAAATTTCAACTAACTGTTTTAATTTTTAACCAAAAGGTCAATTTTTAAAAAAATAATTAAATTTAAAGTTTAATTTCTAACAGACATGCTTCATTTTTCGAGAAAAAGTAATTTAAAAAGTGTAATTTTGAATCCTGCTAGATGATTTACATATTAAAATCAGATTTTCATCCCAAAAATATAAATTTTTAAAAAAATTTTATTTTCCGCAAAGTAGTTGAATTGTCACAAAAATAATTTAGCTCCCTACTATATAATTGTATTTTGAACCAAAAGTTTGGATGAAAAAACGTCAAGTTTGAACTAAATAGTTTAATTTTACACAAAATTGTGGAATTTAGAAGCCAAACAGAAGAATTATTCAGAAAACATTTTTATTTTTCACCTGAAAATATTAGTTTCCAATAGAAAAGTTATTTGTCAAGCCATCCTTAAAAAAATGTCCTATACAATTTTTTAATCATTAATAAAATATGGTTTATATTTAACAAAACATGTATGGTTTTTCCTAGTTAACAAACATTTCCAGATTTATAAATTTTATACTGAATAAATGAAAAATCAATTATATATAATCTTATTGAACATCAGAATATTAGTAAATAGACAAACTGTTAACCAATTTATTTTATTAATATTTAATTAAGGTTTCCCTCTACTTCAAAAAATGTGGATAGATTTAAATTTGGTCTTTATTTCAGGTAGAATTTCTATACCCAGTGGGCACAAAATTCGGCGACGCCTTTACGACATCTTTACGACAACTTTACGACAACTTTACGACATACTATGTCCATTTCGTTTCGGTATCTTTGCGATATCGTAAAGACATCGTCAGATCATATGACTCATTTACGATATCGTAAAGACACCTTAAAGACATGGATATAGGATGTCGTACAGTTGTCGTAAATATGTCGTAACGATGTCGTGAAGGCGTCGCCAAATATTGTGCCTCATGGGTATATGATAGATAAATTTTTATCAGAAGCTTCATAATTTTTTTGTTTAAATTATGTAGGATTTCTAATTTTTCTTCTGGGAACAAATACCTATTCGACAAAAAAAGAAAGATTAGAAAACGTACCTAGAAATTGTTTCTAAAAAATATTAAAAGCAAATGAATAATTGACTTTTAGCAAAGATGTAAACAAAAATAATTAAATCAGTACATAGGTCTTCTGGCAACTTAAATTGCTATTCTGAATAATTAAACTTGTAGATTTAAAAAAACGGTCAAACCTGGATTTAAAGATACTAAAATTGACATTAAATGCAGGTTCTACTGTAAAAACAATAAAGATAGAATGTCTATTACGACGTCGAAATTTTAATTTGGGGAAAGTTTCTAGACGTTTTTAAAATCCTAAATGTAGTATAGTATTATTTTCACAAATAGACCTAAGTATCAACGTAAAGTTTTCATGATCACTATCTCAATAAATATAAGCGTGAATCTTGAAGTGCTGCGATGTTTATGTTTATATTTCAGACATTAGTGCAAGAAAATAAATTAAGTTTCCATTAGAGCGCAAACACGGAGAATATTAATTTTCATAAAAATTAGCGTTAATTCGATTTTATATTACGCTTCTGTTGAATATTAGGAAATTTCTAAACAAAAATAAGTATAAGTATTTTTTTAAATTAAATAAGTGTAATTATTAATTGGGATATTATTTATGTTATTAACAATAATAAGTATTTTGTTCTAAATTTTATGAAGAAGTTCAAGAATATGTAATTTTTAAATTCGTAATATACCTAGAACTAATTTAGGTATCCAAAATAAATAACTCTAAGGTTCTCTTTGCAAGAATCTGTATTTCGCAGCATTAGACAATTTCAAGGCGTTCAACATTACATTTATCTCTACAGTTTTAATTATATAAGTTCTTCAAATATGAAAAAAATTTGATGAAAGGTTAACAAATATTACCATTATAAAAGACTTATCTTCTACGGATATTTTACTAACTAGGAATAATAACGTAATAAACTATTTAACGAATATAAAAATTTTTTAGAATTTTTGAAATTTTAAAAATTGTTATTATTAATTTTACAAATACTTGTATTTCTAATATCAGTAACTAAAAATCCTACTGCATGAATGCGCCCATTGCGTGCTTGTATTTGCCGTTTGTTTTAAAATAAATCAGTTCTTAAATTAACATTAGCAAAATGTTATTAAGTTGAAACATAAATAACAAGATTCAAAAGAGACCAATTTTTAACAAAATAGTTGAATACTCTATCAAAAAAGATTAATCTTGAAGGTGTTGTGTTTTTAACCAAAAAAGCTAATTGAATTCTATTTCTTGATAACTTTCTTTTTCTCTTTTAATAATTAAAAGTTTCAAATTGAAAATGTGACAATTCCATTTTTGCTTTAAAAAGTGCACTGTCTGTGGTTTAAAATATTTCGGAAACATTTTTCAAATAGAAATCTGAAGAGTGTAAATGTTTTTATTTTCAATAAGTCATCGTATTTACAATTAGCTTCCTCAAAAACAAAATATTGACCCATTATTCTTATCTTTTCGTAAGACATCACTAGAAAATTCATAAATAGAATTCTTTTGGTAGAAGGAACAGATTTCATAAACTAGTTTCGTAAATAATTTTTATAGCAACAATAAATGGATGATGAAGTGGAACAGAAAAAAAATTTGACCAGCCTATTATCATTTTACCTAATTCATAAATAGAAGCGGTGCGATATATCAACAATAATATATTTCCCGGAATTTGTTTTCCGCTGCAACAACATTTGTTTACCTCGCTGGAATCTTGCCAAAAATTTAATCCATGGAAACCATGATGAATTATTATTTTATTATCACTCATCATCATAAAATATTTGTAACATTTTGCAAAGACATCGGATTGAAAAAAATTTTACATCTTTATTTTACATTCTTTTGATGGTCTGGAGAATTTTAATTGACAAACTCTATTACATAATAAATTTTTATTGGGCGATATAGACCTACTGGAATTTCCCTAATTTCATCTGATGTCAAGACGCTAATTTTTCCGGTTTCCATGTTTATTTTTGCCCGTCCTTTACTTCGAGTGCGAGGACTATGTGCATATATTCCAGCGAGAACGTCACTACTCTGAAATATTGCAAAGACGTCACCACCGACTGTTGATAACACAATTTGTTCTTGGATTGAAATGGGTCTGTACCGATGACGTTCTGAAAGTATTTTTATTGGTTTATCCGCAGGAAAAATGTATCTTCGAAGTTCGAACAGCCGGTGCGGATTTTTTTTTGGAAAAAGCCGAATAAATTGAAGTTTCTCAAGTCCATATCCAAGCACATTAGAAAACGGAAGTGCAGGACGACAACTAGAGCCAGCAGGAACAGCACGCTCGGCAAGAGAATGAGATCTGCTCGGAGAATAAACTTTATAGAAAATTAAAATAAATAAAATATAGCTCTAATGATTGGAACAAAATTTTGAAAGGCCAATGAAACATTCAAGGAATTCAGATGAATGAATGTGAATAGAGCTGATTAGTAAACATCTAACAAAATCTGCAAAAATGTAATACAAATTAAAAGGACTTCAGGGGAATAAAAACGAAAATTGTGAATTAAAAAAATTCATTTACTGCAATGAATTTCACGGGAATTGCAGAGATTATATAAGGAGGTGAAAAGCAAAAGCGCACAAGTCGAAATATGAAGAATATTGAGTTAGGATTATGTTTTGGATCTTTCCCATCAATTATATCACTTGTAATAGTCAAAATCGATATAATTGATGAGAAAAATACAAAACATTATCTTAACTCAATATTCTCCATATTGTGACTTGTGCGCTTTTCCTTTCACCTCCTCATATTCTAAAAATTTTTGACATCCTTCGGTTTTCAGTTTTAATTTAATACTAGAAGTGACAATAGCGATATTCTGATTCTAGGAAGTGACTCTAGTGACTTGAACTCAAAAGATTGACTAAAAGGGGAATTCAAAAACAGAAGCAATGATAACCAGTAACTTACCTATCTTTGTCATTTACATTATTTACTCTAAAATGATATGAGATTGAGTGCAAGGAGCCTACTGGAACTTCCTCAGTTTCTTCTGACGTCAATGGAAAAATGTTGCCAGTATGCATGTTTATTTTAATCCTTTTATTAGCTTTGTTGTGAAGAATATGTTTATATATTCCAGTCAGGGTATCACTACTCGACAACACTGCAAAGACATCACCATCCAATGTTGATAATACAATTTGTTCTTGGAGAGGCACGGACTTATAGACATTATATCCTGAGAGTACTTTAATTCGTTTATTTGTAGGAAAAGTATATCTTCGGAGTTCGAATTGCCGGTGTGCGTTTATGGTTGGAGTAAGTCGAATAAATTGTAGTTGGTCTAGTCCATATCCATGTCCGTCAGAAGAAGGAAGCCTGGTAGGTGTTAGATCTATATAAATGGCAGAAGGAGACCGGAACCTTGCACGCTGAGAAGGTCCGGCAGGAGAAGGTGACCTGAGCGAAGAATGGAGTCTAGCAGAAGGAACAGAAATAGCTGGATGATGTTGTATGTCAGAAGAAGAAAAAGAAGATGGGCCGCCATGAAGAACGCCAGGTATAGGGGCCCCATTCGGCAAACAATCAAACTGTGAACTTAGTTCTGGAAAAACAAACAGAACGTAAGTTTTGTTTAATAACATATGTTTTTGAATTATTAATACTAATCCACCAATGGTCATAGCTAACACATTTTATTCGCGGCATGATGTTGGTTCGTAATGCTGCTTTTGTTTTCAAAGTAATTAAACATTTTGGTATTAAAATGAGTTCTTAGATTGGCAATTGAATTTGATAGGATTTTAATAAGAAACCATTAATATGAAGGTATAAAATTACTTTAAGAATATAATATGACAGGAATTTTCAGCAATCTCAAACATAAAATTGATTACGCGTCTTTGACTAATGAAATTTGTTGGAGCTTTAGCGAGACACTTTAGACAGAAAAGCAAACATAAAATGATAATAAATAGGAACAAATGCATATCAATACGAAAAATTGGTTATTTGCGGAAAGTTTAGAAAATGTTTCAAATACTAGATATAGTAAAGTATTATATTCACCAATAGAAGTAAGAACCACCGTCAGAATGTAGACCACAGTACAAATGATGCTCATTTCTTGTAACCCGGGGGAGAACTGAATTATATGTTAGTTAGGAATTTGGATAACAGTGTTCCAAAATTAATATTCTGATGTTTTATAAGACTATACTTATCGCAAATAAATCCACACCTTATTTTTGATAGGCAGCAAGCTTCTTATTCTGAGATATTCATGATTGTATTTCATATTTATCACTCCGAAGGACAGAAATATATCTCCGTCAAAAGAAGCTACTTTATGAGTATAACTGTCGCCTTTATTTTTTCTTCTAATCGCTTAAGCAATAGGTATTAAAATTCGAACAAATACTTAGAAGCTATATTTATTCCTAAACATCATATTGCAATGCTGAAAAGTTTTTTTAACACATTCGCATGTGACTTAGTGGGACAGAAATGTATTACTGCGGTCAAGAAGAGCTGCTATTTGTAATTCTTAAACGATATTTTTTAAATTAGTCGGTATAAAACTTGAAAATCTTAAAATTTCCTGGTTAACTGGGCATAAAATAAATGTTTTTCAAACATTAAATATATTTAATAAAAAATTATAAAAATACTAACAATATCTTACAAGTTGACCAACAAAAATGTAACAGTTTTTGTCTTATAATATTTTAATAGCAAGCGCACATTATGAATGACTCATCTCTTAAAACATTGTAAAATTTTGTGGAGACATTTAAGGTTTACAGAAAAATAAATACAACATGACATCCAAAAGAGATATTAAAACAACAAAAATGAAGGTTAATAGTGTCTCCGGTTGTTCTTATTCTCCTATTATGTAAACATTGATGTAGATAAAACATTGCACGAAATCACTTCTCTCTCTAAAATTTATCTGTTGTTGGTCACAGTGAATACCTTGTTTGCCACGTGCTACTTGTGTTTAAAAATAATTCTTTTACACGGGCAAAATCAAGTTGCCTTTAACGTGAGCTTTCGGAGATTTTGAAGTAGTCATAGCAGCGTGCTTTGATCAACATTTACATCCCATTTATAAGGGAAACTTCACCGATTTGAGAAGTAGTTACACCTATAATGAAAGCAGTTGTATATCACATAGAAGATTTGGCGAAGAAAAGCAGCAGGCTTTAGAATTTTGCATTGAGCAGACAATGAAGTCAGTACATTTTTATTTGAAAACTATCTGGAAAAGCTAAAAATTATATCGAGGTCATCTAGAGAACCATACACCATTTTTTCGTGCTTTGTGTTAATACAACAATCTGCACTAAATCTTACTATGATTTTATAGATAAATCTTTCACCGTAGATGTGCAGTATTCTTAAAAATAAAACCAGCAACCTAACGACCAAGTTTGGACAACCATACGAAAATTTTCCTATTGCAACTTGAAAAAGACAAAAAAATTCCTAATAAAGAAAAGAATTCTCATTTTGGAAACGGCAACGCAACCAGGATGTTCTCTTTCAGGCTTTCAAGAATCAAGTAAAGGTCAATAGGCAACCCGTTTAAAAACATACACTAGCACCTCGTATCTCCATACAGATTAGGGCAGTTTACAGATTTATGTAAATTCGACGCAGGTAGACAAGCCGGTGTTTTACCTACATATCACCTACATATCATAGACGATTTGAAGCAGTATCGAAAAGTAGTTTCGTGACCGGAGTAACAAATACCGGATTTGAGAGGTTCTGGGATGCCAGAAATAAAAATATTGGGTCCCGATCAAATTGGCTTAAATTGTAATACAATATAGTTAAAAGCCTCCTTATCAAAAAATCCTGATGAGTGTTGGTTCAAGAAATCAAAATTTTTCGAGATAGGTGGGGCTGAAAGCGAAATATATGACCACAAGCGAATCTAATTTCCCGCATGAAACTTGAAGATGAGGTGCAGATTTTTCAATAAACTGTGATCAGTACAGGCACTAACAATACTAGAAACTCTGGTGAGACCAGTCCAGCTATTAAGGGAAAAAAAATGGCGCTCTACTGGTAATAATAGCTGAACGCATGGCGCTGTCCTGGCAATGTAAATACTGTTCGAAATATTAAAGGTAGAAGGCAGTTCAGTCAATGAATTATCAGTATAATTATCAAAGGAAAAGCCATTCTAGCTACTAAAGGCAATGCAATGGGACTGCCCTAGCAATGTGAAGTTAGTTAGGTGGACTAATTTATAGTCTTGTCTTAATTATCTGGACTACAAAATATCTTTGGAAGTCCAGAGTGTATTTTGCTTTTATCATTTAAAAATATCTTTACATTGCCAGGGCAGTCCCATTGCACTGCCTTTAGAAGCTGGACTGGTTTATCCTTTGATAATTAGACTAATCTACACTCTTGTATTCATTGACTTAACTGTCTTCCACCTTCAATATTTCAAATAGTATTTACATTGCCAGGACAGCGCCATTTTGTTGCGCTCATTAGCTTGTCTATAACGCCATCTCGACAGAAACAGAAATCACTTAGCCTCCTATCTCAAACCAGCAGACTTGAGAAACATTTTGGGCAGACCCACCGATAGCACTTCTCTACGTATAATGCCGTAGAATTGACCACAAAGAGGCTTCTCAGCATGATCTCTTAGTAAAACAAAATGTTCTGCTTACTTTACATGACTTTTGAGCACCAAAGGTGTTAGTGATGCTAGGTCATGTGTATTACCGTCGGAATAAAATGAAAGACCAAGCTTCTCTGCTGCCCTATGTGCGGCGCGGTATAGAAATGCCGGCCCATTGAGAACTTCATGTTGATGTACCAGTCGCGTTAGAGAATATGTGCTTTTTAAAACTAAGCAGAATGTCGCTAGAACCGATCTTCGATGAAGACAAGCTTAGCTCGGGAAACTTTCAACCCATTTTTTTAGGGGGAGGTATATACGAGGTACAGAACACCTAGGAAGGTGACTTACAGGGCCCGAATATTGATCCCCTGGATCCTATTCTTCCTAGCTAATTCAAAAGTCTAAATTTTTCTGAGAATTTGGTCATACCTTTTTGTGAAGGTTGTTTTTGACACTCTAAGAGCTTGATAGGTAGCTCATAATTTGTGTTATCAGTCCTTTCTTGCATCCGCGTTGTTTAACTATTACACTCTATAACGCCTCGATAGATGTTAATATCTTTTTTCTAAAGATGCTGCTGCAGGATGAGTTGTTCTCTATTTAAGAAAGTAGGGAATATACGATATAGATGTTGGTACGTTAAAGCAAATTTCTTCTACCAAATTTGTGGATTTCATCTGGTGTTGGCTAATATAAGTTATTAGTTCTAGCAAAAAACTTTCTTTATTTCTTGAATCTCTTTCAAACCAGGCGGATTTTAAACGACATATGACGTTTTGTTGAACAGATAGGAAGGATGAGTAGCAAACGTGATATCTGCTTAAACCCAATTTACTCGCTGTGCAAGGCGTCATTAGCTGTTGAAAGAGCTCTTTTTTAAGCCTAGTGCTGCTTGATCAATTATTGAACATTTGATGAATGTCGTCTTGCTGTTTTAATTTTAAACTAAAGCTGCGCAATACGCTAGCGAGTTTTACTCAGGCGTACTGAAGTATCATTACTTTAATTGTCACTGAGCAGGGAGACCGACTTCTCGTAAACTACATATTGCATATTGCCACTTCCAACTAAATCATGATTATTTAAGCATCGTTATTATTACACATAAGTTTCCCTATCTGTATTTATGAATTGTGACTTTTTACGGGAAGATGAATGTAGTGTAATAAATTCATTTAAATTAAACAATTGACGAAAAATTGAATTTTCAACCAAAAAGTTAAATCTTCCACAACAAAAAACGTAGCTTTTCGACATAAGGGATTAGAATGTCACTAATTTTTAGTGAACCAAAGAGGAAATTGTCAAAGTTTTATTTTGCAAGATTAATTAAAAAAAGGAAGAAACACTTTTGAACCAGGTTCATTCAAACAAAAACTCAAACCTTATAAAAGATTAATTTGCAACAAGGAATGGAATCGTAAAATTTTCATTTTCATTATTTAATCATTGATGATGTTCAATTTGCCGATTACTTGTTTAATAATTTCATCTCGTTTTTCTAAAAATTATTATTTGATCAGTAGTCGTTAAATTTTAAGATAAGAATGGATTAAAAACCTTTTGATTCGTAATAATTTTAAAAATGTAAAAATTCTTTCTTTTCTTAACTCTGCTCAAAATTTTTAAAGATAATCTTCTCAAGCAGATACAGTCCTGAGTAAATTCATTTATATGCATCCAGACATCAATGAATTTCCACCACTGAATTTCCACCCCCGAATTCGGCCGTACTTTTAAACAAAACAATGCTAATTTATTCTCATTACGAGTTCGCTGACAGAAGTAAATAGTATTTTTAATTCAAATTTTTGCAAATAATCACGATTTACACTTCCTTCAGCCAAGTCAAAAAACTTAATCTTTCAATTAGAAAGTTGCCCTTTTCCATTAAAAATGCATGCTTTATGGTAGACAAGTATCCTATTTTAGTTGAAAATGAACCTTTATGTTAAAAATTCTGCTTTCTTTGAAAACATTTTTATTCTTGGCTTAAAAATTTTAATATTTCTTTGAAAATTAAACTATTTTGGTAAAAATTTGCCTCTTGTGCTCTTTTTGTGAGGAGGCCAAAGGGCGGATTATTTTATAGACGTTGTCCTAAAGTCTCCTAGGACGGGTCTAGCTATACCAACTAAATGAAAAGCTTCCCCTTTTGAATCCATAACACTGCTCGTGGAACTGCATTGGATCTTTGAACTTTACTTCTACTAGCTTATGCCACTCTTCCGTCATCCGTATCCCGGATCCCCGTGCCCCCTAGCTGGGAGTTCTCCGGGGATCTACCCATTTCTTTCACCACTGGAATGCCCATCGAGACCTTTATATCTCATCACACGTGTGACTAAGAACTCGACGTGCTGCCAATACTTCTCAGATTTGAGCACGAGAGGAACCATCGTGTTAGGTATGCGTTGAAAAAATAATAACCCATCAGCGCTAGCGTCCGGTAAAAACCAAATTCACCGTGCTTCTTCTCTAACCACGAGAAGACATCTGGGATTAGACGGTGTACCTATCTCCCAATGCTCTCTACGCGCCACCTCTCTTTGCATCTTGTTAAGAGTTTGTAGGATTTCTAATATTTCTTATGGCAGCGAAGATCTATTTGAAAACAAGAAAGATTAGAAAACGTACCTTTGATGCCTCCTGAAGCCTCCTCCGATGCCTCCGATGCCTCCAATGCCTACTGAAGCAGATAAGACTTGTCGAATTGTTTCAGGCGATAAAATGAGCTTATCATATTAGAGCAATGTTGATAAACAAGGGCAGTGCATGTCAATTAATTTTAAGCAAAAACTTCATATCAGGTTTTAAAACTAATTATGTAGTATAAGATTTCTTGTTAATATTTAATTCAAATTTTTTCTGAATTGGTGGTGCTGTCGTAGCTACCTAATAGGCACGACGATCCGAAAAAGAAAATAAAGAAGGAAAAAAAAAGTATTAAATAGAAAGAACGAGAGAGCAGAAAGAAAGGTCCAATCAACTTCAGATCATTAAAGTACCTCTGTAGTGTTTCAAATCTCAAACTGTCAAGTGTAGACGTGAGAATAGTAAAAACTGTGTTTTTGAAGGTATTTTGATCTGATATTTGTGAAATGAACTGCTTTTCTGTTTAATAACTTCTTTGTATATCTGGCCATGAATCTGCAAGAGAAAGCTCTGCTTCTAAAGGAGTTGCCCATCAACCCGCAAATGTTTTAAGTAAGCAGGAAATACCATTATTTCAACTTGTGACAGCAAAATTTTTTTCGAAGTATCATTAAATGCATGTTCAGGCCAGTTACACCAGCCCGCACCCACTCTTAATTTTTGGATTTTCTATAGCCCATTGAATTGCGCCTCAAATGCGCTCAATTGCGCCACCGATGAAAATTTTGGCAATATAAAACTGTAGGAGTTTGACCAGGTTTTACGCAGGGGGGGGGGGGAGTAACGCTACCTCCTAATTTTTAATTGTTATCGATCCTCCACCCGATAATATCTCCAAATAAATTAAATTAAAAATAGTGAATTGTTAAACGAATTGAGAAAATAAGAGATTCTCATCGAGCATGGAGTTGCCGCGAGAGTGAAACTAGCGCGGTTATTGCAGGAGTTGGGAATATCCTGGAATCCAACATGTTTAACGAACTGTTTTTTTACAATGACACGACGCGGTGTGCAAATGCGGGCCTGAGTCGAGTCTTGGCATTGAGGTTAAACTTTTAATATTTTTAAGTTTTCCCGTCCCTAGTGTGGAAAAGTAAGTTTCATCAGTGGGACTTATCATCAGTCGCGGAACCAATCACTTCTACGGTTATTAAACAAATATTTTTTTTTCAGTTTCATAGTAATCAAAGAAAAACTATCATTTAAATTATTTATTTTTTAAGCAGATTTTCTAATGTTTTGTTTCTCAGTAAATACTTTAAATATTTTTTGGAATTCGAAAAGTTATTTAAAATTCTGGAAATTAGTTATCGCTGCACTCAAAAATTGATAATCAAGCACTCAGAGAAATAGTTCTCTTGCAAAACAGTATTATCCTCTTGCGTATTTCGTCTCAAACGACGAGAATACATTTTTCATACAAATGGAATTATTTGCCTGCACGATTAGATGAAGTTAGCAACACAAGGAATTTTTTCCTAAAGAAGTTTTCATGTTGAGATAAAGGAGTCATTCCGCGCGTGATGTCACGAAGAGTTTTCTTGTTTTTAATTGGCAACCTGAAAAGTATTAAGTCCATATATATATTTGTTAGCTGTTTAATATGTTCTTTGAGAAGAATAAAAAAGTTAATAAACAGGTTTATATTTTTGATTACGTTCACGTAAAGTTTCATTCCCATATTTGCGAAGATTCTGAAAAGTATTTTATACTCATTAAAAAAATGTGAGGTGGGGTAGAAAGAACGTGACATAATATTATAGTAAGAGGTCTCGTTAATTCGTGACTGAGCGCGATAGAGGAACGAGGGGGGGGGGGGGGGGGGGGGGGGGGGGGGGGGGATGGGTAAAATCTTGAAATTCAGTAACTTCATATGTGAACGCTCCCTAAATAAAAATCCTCTACACCTCAAATTTAGCAGGAAATTCCACTTTTGTCAAGAAGCAACCTTCTATCACAAGAGGAAATTTCTCAGAGTGAGAATAATTTTTTTCATATTATGATTACTGCACGGTCTGTCTAAAGTTTCGTATACAAAGTGTACATATTTTGAACAACCTTTTCAGAAAGCTGTCATTCTAGGTATTAAGGGTGTTGATCAAATCCGCTTACATTTTTTTATAGTTACGTCACTGAATCAATGCGATCTTTAGAACTTTTGGTATTTGAAAATTGTTATTAATAATTTGACAAACAATTTGTATTTTCATATCAGAAAATAAAAAGATTGATCTTTAACCGCTCATCGCATGACTTAAGAGCCCTAAGTTATACAGTCTGTCAAGTTAAAGCGTGGGTGGCTTTACTCGCAGTCGGTAAGGTGTATCGACATGATTTTGGTGTCAAAATATTAAGAAGAGCTCCCTC
>NC_046666.1:22288454-22329654 GCF_010883055.1 Belonocnema kinseyi
AGTTCACACATGCTTCGTTTCAATGGCTAAAATTGAAGAACTAAAATTCGAATTGGTCGAACACCCACCGTATTCACCAGATTTAGACCCCAGTGACTTTTTTTTAGGGATATTTTGACGGTATAGCAAACGCAAAATGATTATTTGCGGTAAGCTTAAAAACTTTCTTTAAATAATGGATATAGAAAAGTATTATATTCACCAATGGAAGTAGGAGTCGCTGTCAAAATGTAGACCACAGTACAAATGATGCTCATTTTTTGTAACCAGAGGGAGACCTGATTTATATGTTAGTTATTCTAAGAATGTCATGATTGTATTTCATATTTATCACTCCACAGGACGGAAATAGATGTTCCTTGGAAGAGACTACTTTGTGAGTATTACTGTCGCCTTTATTTTTATTTCTTGTCACATGTGTGATAAGATTAAAATTTAAATTAATACGAGAAAGCTATGTTCATTTTCAACAATAATATTGCAATGCGGAAAAGTTCTTTTCACACTCATTTTTATGTGACTCAGTGGAGCATAAATGTATTACAGCGTTCAACTGGAGCTACTTCTCGCAATTCTTAAACAATATTTTTATAACAAGTCAGTATGAAATTTCTAAATCTGAAAATTCCTGAATAACTGGAAAATAACATAAATGTTTTTCAACCGTAAAAATGTAACAGTATTTGTCTCGCAATATTTGTGTTAAGTTGGGAATGCATTACAAAATTATATGGATTGAGACGAATCTGGCTTTTAAAAGGAATTTATTGAATAAACTCATAAGGAAAGTAGATATTTTCAATCCCAAGTGCAGCTTGCGCCGCTTTAATTATGCCAAAGCTTTCGGAGATTTTAGGGTAGAGGTGGCAGCATGCTTCGATCAGAATTTACATCCTAATTATAAAGAAAACTCCACCTATTTAAGAAGAAGTTATTACTTAGGACGGAACATCTTTCTTACTTCTAAAATTCAATCAGTTGTATATCACATGGAAGATTTTGTGAAGAAAAGCAGCAAGGTTAAATGTTTTGCAGTGAGCAGGCAATGGAGTCAGTTTATTTTTATCTTAAAACTACCTGGAAAAACTAAAACGTGTTTCGAGGTCATTTAAAGTACCATACACGATTCCTACGTGCTCTGTGTGAATACAACAGTCTGCACTCAATCTAATCATGATGCTATAGATAATTCTATTACAGATTAATGTTTCAAATAGCAAAAGTAATATTTCCAAGACTGCCTGTAAGTTAGATTCTAAATAAAAATAAGAATTTAGAATAAAAAAAGTTATTTTTTTAAAATTATGAGTAGATGTGCAGTATTCTTAAAACTATAACCAACAATCTAACGAAAAAGTTTGGACAACCATACGAAAATATTCCTATTGCAACTGGAAAAAGACAAAAAATTGCTAATAAAGAAAAGAATGAAATTTCTATTTTGGACAAAAACAGAAAAATAAATTCAAGAAAAATGAGAACGCAACCAATCATTTATTTCTGAATTTCATGCAGATGTGAAACATAAGACGATAACTCATAGTATCATTTTTTCGGAATTTCATGCAGTTTTTAAATTTAAGACGCTCACTCACATTGTCATTTGTTACTGAATTTCATGCAGTTGTGACTGGACTAATAACATGTCTTACCTTTGTTGGTTGGACTGATTTATAGTCTTGTCTTAACTGCCTGGGCAACAAAGTATCTTTGGTAGTCCAGATTGTCTTCTGCCTTGATTATTCTGAAAACTCCTTATATTTTCAGGGCAGTCCCATTACATTGCCTTTAATAGCTAGATTGGCTTTGCCTTTGATAATTGGACTGAGATTTGTTTGTTTGCTTATAATTTCAATTGAATAATGTGCTTAACATTATGTCGCATATGATTTGATACAAACTGATTTCATACTAGTCTTCCACTGATGATATTTGATGGTCACATTCTTAACGTGCGACACTCGCTTTCCTCGCGAGTTTGTGTACGCCGAGGGCGTGCGACCATCGATTTTCGCGCTCGATGATAAATTTATATCACGCCATGCTCTCAAATTTTGTAGTTTTTCCACGTTTGGGCACAGGCTTTACAAAATCAAATGTCAGCGGATCAAGATGGCTGGTTAACTAGAACAGTGACAATAACAATGATTACGAGGACAGACAGGTAAAATGGCAGCTTTCACGATTGATTTTCTACATGACCTCAAAGAACTATTTTTAAGTATATATTTGTTTTGCATTTGGTTTGCATAAATGTACTCCCTGAATCAAAATCAGCGGATTTTTTCTCATTCTTCAGTTTCACAATTTTCACTGATGAATAAGTGGAATTTCTAGCCGTTGACTAGATAGTCTCTAGATGACTTGGCTTTTATATATAGTTCTGCATACCACTGACTTTCGATGGAAAATCCCATCTGCTTTAATATCTTTGTTCCATCAATTTAATATATTGGTGGAACCTTTCGCCCTGTTCTTTACTATAGTCCCCAAGGTATTCAGACAAGTATTCAACATGAGAATCCATAAAATTAAGGTTCAAACTCATTTAACATTGCAATTTTTTGAAACTATCGACTATTCTCGAGACCTGTTTTTTTCATTATGGGCTTTTAACATTCCCGAGAAATTGTTCAACGACGTTTTTGTGATCAAGCCATGTTTTTCTTAGGCAAAGTCATTCAAGTAACGAAAACGTCGCCTTCATGAGTTTTTCAATTTTAGTTCTATCAAATACTCCTTCTTTTAACTTAGCATCGGACAATTGGGGAAACTGAGACACTGTATACTTTAAACATTGTACTACTTTGCTTAGTTTAGTGGAAGCTTCTAATGTGTCCCCTAAGGGTTTACATTTTTCTTACACCTTCTCTATTCCTTTCACACCCTTC
This sequence comes from Belonocnema kinseyi, assembly GCF_010883055.1. Taxonomy (NCBI): domain Eukaryota; kingdom Metazoa; phylum Arthropoda; class Insecta; order Hymenoptera; family Cynipidae; genus Belonocnema; species Belonocnema kinseyi. Next base: position 22,291,346 of record NC_046666.1, read on the forward strand.
ACACACTTACTTGGTGGTGGAAGGGGAACCTACAGTTTGAGGTGGGTTCCGAACCACCAAGAGCAACAGTCTTAAGTACTTAGAGAAAACCTTTTTCTCTAGAGGTACCGGTCCCACGACTCTCCGGAGATGAACAACTCCCTTGCTAGGCTAGTGTTCACCGCATGGGCCACCGAAACTCTTCCAGAGTGCGAGGCGGGAATCGAAGAAGGACTTTTGATGGCTTCCGTAATGGCTCATTATTAACGTTTTTGCATCCTCGTTCCAGTGATATTCTTGTTGGCCAAATTTTTTTTATAACGATGACCACGATCTCGGCTGTCCCATAGGCACGAGAAATAAGGATATCATATGCCACTGTCATACGTAAGTTATATAAGTAATATGGCTCTGTTTTTGTAATCAGCAGCTTGAATCCCGTAAAAAAACATGTTTTATATTATATACTCCATAGTACGGTTTTTTGAGGTTATGACAAAAACCAATCGTAAAGGTGCTATTTTGACCTTAGATTCGGATTCAGTGGATCAAAATACATAGGAATACATGTTTTTCGTCAAAAGTACTGGACTTTTTTTATTTTTTCTGTGTTCTCTGTAATTCACATAATTATTAAAGAAAAGATTCCACGAATATATTGTTTGAATACCTTTGTGATTTTGGAATTGAGGCATGCTGAGAGTTGTTTGCAACATCTCACGGTGAGAGTACGTTAGATGGTATTGGAGGAACTCTCAAGGCCATGTGACGAGTATAACAGCTGATCAAGTCAGCCCTAAGATCAATATTTGTTCACCCATATTGAAAAATAAAAGTTTAAATAACGCGGAAATCCTTTTCGGGAAATTCTAATAAATATTAAAGGATATTTTGTGGCATTACAAAGAGTTAGGGAAAGAAAAAAGTTTATTTATGAAAATAATGATTATTATCGAGGGGCGTATTTGGACTTTACAGCTGAAGTTTGACTTCTAGTTTTCTCTGCCGGTAATCATGCAATCTGTTTTACCAACAGGGCCGTAGAAGTTCAAAGTTGTCTACTCTCTGCGATAGTGCTGCTTTGACACAGTTGATACTTATGTCAGATCAAATTCCTTTATTTGCGTTTCAAGTGCAAACATTAGTTTTTGCATTATTTGTGCACAATTTTCATTAGCGATTTTTCTTGTTTCGTCCCACTTTGATAAATATAATCCTCATAACTAGCCCATTGACAACTTTAAAAATTGGTTCCAGTGGTTTACAGCACCGTCGGTATTGGGGCAAAATAATAATTAAAAAAACTTTTTTCACAATTCTAATTATTCAGACATTAAGAATTGGGCTTCTAAGAAGAAACTTATCGCGCACTTAGTTTAATTTTTGAGGACACACTCTGCCAATTATTGTAAATTCTTAAAAGCTTATGTTTTAATGTATTTTTTTTTATTCTCTAAAATTTTACAAATTAGCATATAAAATAGACTCCTAATGTTAAGATTGCTTAGAAAATTTTTAATCAATATAGTCTTGAAATATTCAATTTTGATTTCGTTAAGATTGAGAAGTTTTAGGTAATTAATTTAGTACAGTTTCATATTTACTAATAGAATAAAGGATCGTCGTCAGGATAAGGACCACATAATAGACGATCCTCATATTCTTCAATTAAAGAAAAAACTGATATATACGTTGAAAATTAATTTTAATTAACAATGTACCAAATTAATATTCCATTCCTTCATTAGAGTTTATATACTCGTATGTTATCTTAATCACAACCTCATTATATGTAGTTTCCAGCATCCACGCAGATATTTAAATGACGAAAATTATAGCTTTTTGAAACATATTTTACTAACTAGAGATATTAAATCAATAAATTATATTTTAAATTGTAAATATTATTTTCATGGAATTTTTCGTAACGCTATATTTTAAAATGAATTTTTTTCGAATAAAAAATTCATATATTTGTTTAAGGATACAACTATGTGGCTAAAAATTAGTTTCTCTTAAATTCCACTATTAGAAAATTCTTCTTCTGCCAAAAAATTAAACTTGCTCAGATGAAAATGAACTTTTTGGTTATAACTTTGAATAATTAAAACTTTTTCAACTTTCTGCAAATAAATTTGGCTTAATTGCTTGAAAATTTAAATATTTGGTAATAATTTTAACTTTTTTGTTAAAAATTTGTAGTTTTTGCTCAAAAGTTCAATTATTTAGTTGTCAAACAATTGGTTCGCTACAATATCCTTTTTTGTTGTCGAACAGTCATCATTAAAGTGGAAATTTTATGTTATCAAAATGCAATATATTTCAAGTTAAAATCTCAAGACTGTAAATAAAATGAAATAACCAAGAATGTGAATATTGAATACAATACATTTTTGTTTTACATTTTCTCTAATGGAATTGTGAAGATTTTAGGGCGAATTGAAAGGAACTTCGAAACATTTTATAAAATTCTGAAACTCTTGGGTTTCTGTTTTAATTTACTAGAAGAAGCGACTAAAGTGATACTTTTATTTTAAAAAGCAACTATTTTGACCTTATTTGCAAAGATTTACAAAAACAGGACTTAATAAACAAAAGTGATAAATGATGATAGGGATTTTATTGGGCAATAAATTAAACTGCGAACTTAATTCTGCAAGATGAAACAAAAAATAACATTTTTTTTAAATAAATGTTTTTTCCTTACGTATTACCCACAAAATTACCTAGCTGCTGTATTAAGTTCGAAACATGGGCTTGGTTTATAATGATAGTTTCATTTTTAAAGTCTTTATACATTTTGGTATTCCACTATTTCTTTAAATCGATACAAAAGTAATTTTGCTCAGAATTATTGATTTTACCAATCAGTTGTAATTTTAATATTATAAAGTAAATCCGACTTCGTGAACGGGCGAATTTTGTACTTGTACTTATTATTAGTCAAACATTTTTTTAACAATACTCAACCGCTGTTAGCTCCAAAAACAAATAACCCAAGTTTAGTGTCAACAAGAATGTTCAGTTCTAAACAAATAGTTTAATATTAACAATAAAACCACAAATGCAACAGTAAATTAATTTAAAATAGAAAAAAGGAAAAAAATTTAACAAAATAGTTGCATCATCAACCAAAAAAATTGATAATTTTAACCATTTTTTTAACCAAGAAAAATACATTTCTTTCAAGATAGACAAATTTTCTTGCTAAGAAGTGAATTTTTGTACCTGAAAATATGAATTTTCTACATAATAAATAATTTTCTCAAAAAGAAGATTCATTTTTTATCAGAAAGGACAAATTTTCCACATTAATGGTGAATGTTAATGAAATAAGTAGAATTATTAAGTTTGATATCCTTTCCATAATAATAATAATTTTGTTTAAAATTGTATAATTGAAGTTCAGGAATAAGTAATTTTGAACTTCGTTATAAACCTAAAACTTCTTAAAAGTTTTCTAATTAAAGAAGTGTAAAGTTACCCTTTATATTAAAATAAAAGCGAAGCATGTATCTAATTTTAATTAGAGTGCCGAAATTTCAAAAACTATTGAATGGAATTTTTACTGAACTTTTTATTATCAAATTGAAAATAGGAAAGAGAGAGCTACTATCTTTATAGCCTCAGCAATCTTATATTATAGCGTTTTATTAATGGCGTTTTAATAATAGCGTTTATATAAGTTCTTCAAATATGAACAATATTGATTAAGGCTTAAAAACATTACGGTTCGGCAGGGCAAGGAGATTTGTGCGGAGAATGAGGTCTGGCAGGAGAAACAGAACTGGCAGGAGGATGTTTTATGCCAAAAGAATAAGGAAAAGATGGGAAGAAAAAGATGCTTCACTAATAATAATCCACTAAAGTGCCCAGTTAATTAATTTTATTCGTATAATGTCTGTAGTTCGTATTTGGAAAGTTTTGAACCAGTATTTTATCATAGAAAAGGATTAATCGCTGTCCCCACCAGTTCCACTTGTCTCCTTGCTTTCCCTTCCCGCTCGACCTGCTTGGACCTCGCCCTCGGTTGCCGGGAAACCCGTAGGGAGATGGGTTCTTGCCTGTTGATGGGATTAGGGTTCCCCTGCACCCAGTTCGTGAGATCTGGCTAGGGGTGACTGCTCCAGGGCGGGCTGCAGTGGGATTTCTCAGGCCCCATGGCGCATCATCCGCAGTGACGCTTGCATCATCCTGCAGACACTCTTGTGCCGAAGCAAGTGCGTTCAAATCATACTCTATGCATACAAGGAATTAGAGCAACTACTGGGAAGGGTTCTCGACATATTGTTCACCTACTTCCCCTCTATAGACGGCCCCTTATCATGATAGAGGACTAGAAACTTTACCGGAAATTTTCCTACTAATTGCCCGCCTTCCGTTCCTAACTTGTATACTGAAGGTTTTCAAACGTATACCACGATGTATGGTCCTTGCTTTTCACCCCCAAATCCTCTAGTTACCCTTTTTGGGCTAATTATGTAACCCGATTTTTTCTTATGACCCTATCGCCTAATTTAAATGCCGCATGTTGTCGTCATTAACCTTTCGACGGTCGAACGTATTCTCGGGGTGTAAGAAGACTAGACACAAGGAGTTCCACTGCACACCATCAGTTCAATATGTTATCCCCGAAAGCCTTGATAATGGTCTCGGCATTTGCTCGCCTCATTGGTGCTAATTCCGACCATGTGGTGTAAAGGTCTTCGAATACCACTAGGTATTCGAAACCTAACGCTGTCTTTGGCCAAGGGCCTTGATTCACTGACAGGTGTCGCACGATCGTACTCACAGCGAAATAACACTATATACATATCATTCTATATCTGTATATCATTCCATCCAGTATCTTTAACCCATGTAATTTTCGATGGGTCTCTTCCACCTTCCATAGTCGTTTGCGATACCACTCGTTCTCCACCGCCTATATTGGGGCTTTTCGCACATTCGAGAAAGGGCGTCAGGCACGTGGTTTAGAGCTTCTTTCCAGTGCACGACCCTAAAATCGTATGCAAGGAGGCCAAGTGCCTGTCGCACCAAGCAGTCGGCTATCGCTGTGAAGTGAAAACCCTCCAGATAGTGCCGGAATTCCTTAACTGAACAGATAACGGCTAAACACTATTTTTCCGTAAACGAGTATTTTCTTTCTGCGTCCGACATCGTCCTACTCACAAAGGCTATTGCCCTTTCAACGCGATCTTGCATTTGTGGCAAGACTGATCTGTGCCCCATTCTTATGAAACGTTTGTTCTAAGCAGCTTTTTCAGTGGTTCCGCGTCAGTCGCAAAGTCGGATATAAAACGACGGTACCACGACGTCATGCCTAAGAACCTCCTTAAGAATATTTATGTCGAGAGCCCTGGCGCATGCTCGAGATTTACTACTTTAGGTCTCCAATCATTTGCTGCCTTCTTGACAAATTTAATTTCCTTATTTTGCACTTTGGAGCTGGATTTCAACGACTAGATACAAGTGGAACTGTCTCGTTTCAAATTCGCTGAATCTTGCCAGAATCTCACGTGACTGCGTAATTATTTCGCTTTGGCCGTCAGAGACCACTTTGCGCAAGAGTTCAGCAAGTCCCGGATGTAAGGTGTCAAGATTTTTCGAGGCGGTGACGGAAGAGGGAGTAGGGGTACAATACCTGCATCATAAACATCCTGTAAAGTAGCTTTCTTAGGATTTATACTTGGGTCGCCAGAAACTATTACAGAGGTGTCACTAGTAGGCAATAAAGAACATACCTTGCAAAAATAGTGCCTTTGATCTTTCTTTAGTTTTTCAAAAGTTTTTCGCGACATTCCCAAATTTGCACAAGCCAAATGCACCAGATTGTCACGCTTAACACAAACGAGAACTTCAGATCCCCCTATGGTTATAACTACACTACACTCCGAACACGCATCTATAGTTCTGCAGGAAAGACGAATAAGTTTGTATGTAATTAAACACTTGCAAAATTATATAATCACAACAAATTGAGGAGCGGCAAATTCACACGTCCGAATATAATCGCCGCCACAGGTTTTCAAGTCTAGGTTTACAATTTCAAACAAAATGTACATTTTTTAAAATTTTAAAATAAAGTTTTAAAGCCTTTTATAAATTTCGAACGGCTTTTACATAATAAGTTTTTTTTCTAAATACACCGGGGATATTTTTCTGTAATTTCCTATTTGACGAAATTAACTTCATTAACATATTTTTAAATACTTTGAAATAGTTTAAATAGTTTACTGAAATTTAGGAACGGAATCTGGCAGATTTCAAGATAATTTTTTTTTACTTTCTCATGATTTACAAAAAAATTAGAAATTGCTTTAAAACATATTTCAAAGTCTTACAATTTCTTTAAATATTTTCAAGTAATTTAATTTTTAAAGATTTAAACTAGTGTCATTATCTGCTTGAGGATTCACAATTTGAGTTAAAAATTCGTCCTTTTTCGGTACAAAATTAATCTTTTTGTCAAGAAAATCATTTGTTTCAACGAAAATGAATATTTTTAAGTACAAATATTCACTTTTAATCGAGGAAATGCATCTCTTTTGAAAAATATGTATTTTTTTTGTAAAAAACAAAACCGAATAAAACTATTTTTTTTCATTCTTATCAAAGAATGTATTAGATTTTTAAAAATTTTGACCCTCCCCGCTACCAGTTTTTGTCAAATGTCCACGTTATTAAACCCCATGAACCAGAGAAACATATTTTTACGATTTTGATGTTGATGCGTCGAATCCGAATCCGAGCTCACAATTGCTCCTGTACGTCAGGTTTTCAAGATAACCTAACCTAAATGTGCAAAAAACGCAGTTTTTAGCTGTTTTTGAGGTTAAGAAACCAAACAAGAAAAATATCTACCGCAAAAGATAATATGGAATTTGAAAGTACGAGTCTTCTTTCAAACCTACTTGGATTTATTAGGATATCTTTATTTTCACCAAAATATTGTAATTTGAAATTTTTTATTTTAGCGTCTTAACCCACTAACGCTGAGGTGATCAGATTTATCCAACGCATTCTCTATTGCTAACGGTACGATATTTTTTCTTTAAAATATTATATTAGGGGTTTATGACCCCTAGAAGATTTAATATGTCGGCCACAATTTAGGGCTTTAAAAAAGAACAAAGGATCCCGCACAAAATACCAACAAAAAAGCAAGCATTCGTTTGGAACCAAGCTTCGCACATTGATAAAGCAAAAGAAGACGGCCTGCGCGGAATGCTACTGCGCACTCGATCAATCAATAATTCGTTAAAAGCGTCATACTTTAACAGTTATGGGACTTCAATTAAAAATTTCGATAAACTGTGGGTACCAACCGCAATTAGTCATGCTTGTAGATTAAGTTTGTCAAATTGGGAAGATGAAAGTACCAAGATGCAGACTGTTACTCAACCACCTGTTTGGCGTGAGCCCAACGATCATGATACTTATTGTTACTTTTGCTTATGCAAAATAGGAGGTTTTTCTAAAAAGTATTTGGAGAAGATCGTTTACCCTGATGTAAAAAGTGTTGCACCAGCCAAGATTGGTATTGGAAATCAGTATCAAAACAAAAGTGACCGATCAACTCACGAATCAATAAATACTGACGATTCTAATACAACTGAAGATTCTTCTTACGAAGATTTAGATGATGAAAGTCCTAAATTTTTTGACCAAGACGGATTAGACAATTTTATACGTGACCTTGATCTTCCAAAAGATAAAGCTGAGCTTTGCGCTTCAAGACTCGAAGAGCAGTACTATTAAACAATGGAAATAAGTGCGCTACAATTCCAGTAGGTCACTTAACTACACTGAAAGAATCTTATGATACTTTCCAATTACTCCTTATAAAAATAAAATACAATGTCCATAATTAGCTTATTTGTGGTGACTTAAAAATGATAAATCTTATGATAGGTTTACAATCAGGGAACATTAAATACCCGTGTTTTCTTTGCCTTTGGGACAGTCGTGCAAGGTATGAACATTGGATAACGGAGAAACGTCCAGAAAGATTAGAGTGAACAGTTGGTCAGTATAATGTTGTTTATGAATGTCTTGTTGACAGAAAGAAAGTATAATTGCCACCACTCCATATAAAACTAGGGTTAATGAAGCAAGTTGTGAATGCTCTAAACACCGAAGGAGAATGTTTCAATTATATCAGATCTACATTTCCGCATTTAAGTGATGCCAAAGTTGAGGAAGGTTTTTTTGTTGGGCCTGGTATAAGAAAAATTATTAAAGATGATGACAGTATCAAAACCACGACATCTATTGAAAAGGATTAAAGGTTAAGTTTCAAAGATGTTGTTTGATGAGTATTAAATTACATTTTCTCAAAACTCATTTGAATTATTTCCCAGAAAATGTTGAAGCATTTAGTGAAGAAATGAGCGAACGCTTTCATCAAGACTTTTCACTAAAAAGAGCAGCATTATCAAGGTCGATGCAATGTAAGAATAATGCCCGGCTATTGCTGGTCTTTGAAAAGAAATGATAAGGATCCTATTAGTCATAAACGAAAGTATCTTCACGATTTAAAGTCTTGCCTTGACTGACTGGGCGATACAAAGTCTTGCCTTTATTGGCTAGGCAATTCAAAGCCTTTCCTTGATTGGCTGGGCAATCTAAAGTCTTTCCTCAATTGACTGGAAAACATTAAGTACTTCCTTGCTTAGCTGGACAAGCCCAAGTCTTGCCTTAACTAACTGGGAAATCGTAAGTCTTGCCTTGCCTGGCTAGGCAATTCAAAGTCTTTCCTTGATTGGCTGGGAAATCTAAAGTCTTGCCTCAATTGACTGGAAAACATTAAGTACTTCCTTGCTTAGCTGGACAAGCCCAAGTCTTGCCTTAACTAACTGGGCAATCGTAAGTCTTGCCTTGCCTGGCTGGGCGATTCAAAGTCTTGTCTTGACTGGCTAGACGATGAAATTCTTGCCTTTATTGGCTGGTAAATACAAAGGCTTGCCATAATTGACTGGGCAATCTTAAGTCTTGCCTTAATTAGCTGAAAAATATTAAGTACTTTCTTGCTTAGCTGGACAATCCCAAGTCCAGCCTTAAGTAGCTGGAACATATTGAGTCTTGCCTTAGCAAGCTGGAAAATCCTAAGTAAATTTACAATATTAAATGAATCATAATAGTATTTTTTTAAAGCCCTAACTTTTTTCCATATTCGCTCTTCTAGGAGTTATAACAAAAAACTGAACCGATCGAAAAGAAACCCCCGAAAACCCCTCAGATAATATTTTTAAGGGATAGTGGCATACCATCTGGGCGTTAATGGGTTAATACGCCAAATTGAAAACTTTAATTTCAAGGTTAGCCCAATTGTAGTGTGGAATTCTAATATTTCACGAAATGTAAACGACTGAATTCGTTAGCCTGCTTATGATTGGGTAGGGGTAATTTCTGGGTTTAGATGGATAAGCAGGTAGGTGGGTTAACCCACTGGTGGCATGGAACTTCATTATTCCAATAAAAATATGCGACTAAACTTATTATTCCAAGAGTCAGGTGGGTTAGCATGCTTGTGGCTTGTTAGGGATGGTTTCTACGCCTAGGAAACGGCTTTTGTAGAAATGAAAAGACACGGGTTCAATATTTTTTATTGTTTCATCAATGTGCAAAGTTTGGTTCCAAACGACTTCACGCTTTTGTGTTGGTATTTTGTGCGGGATCCTTTGTTCTTTTTTAAAACCCTCAATTGTGGCCCAGATTAGATCTTCTAGGGGTTATAACAAAAAACTGACACCGGCAATAGAAAGGGCACTCTCGAAAACCCCTAAGATAATATTTTGAAGAAAAAATATCTTACCGTCAACAAAAGAGAATGCGTTGTATAAATTTTAACACCTCAGCGTTAATGGGTTCAAACGCTAAAATAAAAAATTTTAAATTACAATATTTTGGTGAAAAATAAAAATATCCTAATAAATCCAAATAGGTTTGAAAGGGAAAGATTAGTACTTTCAAAATCTATATTAGCTTCGTGGTAGACATTTTTCTTGTACAGTTACATAACCTCAATAACCTAACGCACAGGTGCAATTTTATGTTTGTATTCGGATTCAGCGCATCGAAATCCTTTGGAAATGTTTGGTCTGCTTTCCGGCTTTCGACTTTTTTCAAATTTTGTTCGTCTGTGTAATGGAAGTGCCCATTTTTTTTCGTTTTTTGTATTACTCTTAATTCTTAAATTATTTTATTGTTAAAAAATTCGTTAAACTGATTTGTTGAATTAATTGCTTCTACCAAAAGAATATTGTATAGAAATTTTTTAGTCAGTTTTCACGAAAAGACGTTGTATTGTCTTCAATATGAAGACATTTACGTTCTTGAAATTTCAGCGTGAACTATATCAAAATTAAACAAAGTATAATTTCCACTTAATTGACTAATTTTTAACAATAAAAGGTAATTTTAACTAAGCAATTGTATTGATAACCAAATACTTTAACTTTCAAGCAACATCCACGAATTTTTAACAAGAAATTAAAGATGTTTCCCAAATATTAAAATTTTTAAGCAATAAAGCCCAACTTTGGGGCAAAAAGTTAGAAAAATTTTAATTAATTAAAGTTTTAACCAAAAAGTTCATTTTAAATTAAGTAAAATGCATTTTTTACTAGGAGAGGAATTTTTAAATAGTGGAATTTAACGGAAATAATGTTACAAAAACATCTGAAAAAATAAGAATCAAATTTTAATATATAATGTATTGAGTTATTATGTCTAATTAGTAAAATATGTCTAAAAAAAAGTATTATTTTTTTAATTTTAATAATTGTAAGGATGTTGAATTTATTTACATATCTGTAAATCTTAACCGTCTCCACAATTTTTTACAGCTTGTTTACCAATCTGTAGGAGATAAGTCTTGTATAATAAGCGAGGATGATAATAGCTTTATAAACTCTTAGCTACATTTGTTTTGAGCTTATATACCAGTTTTTCTCTACTTGCAAAAAATGAGGATCGTCTGTACTATGGTCTTCATCTTGACAGTGATACTCAATTCTATTGGTGAATATGAAACTTTACTAAAATTCTTATCCTAAACTTCTTAATCTGAACGAAATCAAAATTGATTATTTCAATGCGCTATAATTTAAAATTGCCTAAGCAATCACAACATTAGGAGTCTCTTTTTTTACTCAATTTTGTATGATTATAGACAACTTAAAACAATGAAATATTGAAACATAAGTACTAAAAAATAAACAATACTTTGAAGAACGTTTCTTTGAAAATTCAGATTTGAAAATTTCAAACTTTTTAAAAATAATAAGTGAATCAGTAAAGAATTGCGTAGAATGAATATTGCTTCTGGGTATTTAATAATATCTTATCACGTTAGTAATTATAATAAAAAAGTTTTGCGGTAAGAATAAGGCGAGAAGTTTCGGTCGTTCTGTTTAACATTTATCTTTGTATCGTACCAATAATCGTAAAACCTAATTATCACTCACAAAATAACTTCTACTGAAGAAACTCAATTTAATTCCCTGAAATAATTTATGACATATGAACATGAATAGTTCATATGGACCAGCTTTAGGCCTACAATACATAAGCTGCAAAAAACATAGAGATTCATTACTCCTGGTAAAAAAATAGAAAAAAAAATAATTTCTCATGCACATAACATCCATATGCATGCAAGTTCAAAAAATTATTTTGATAAAGCCAAATCTCAAGATAATTGTATTTACAAAATTTGATAAAAATCCTACAATGCTCAATGAAGAGAACTTTAAGGATAGAATTCTATCAGCAGATTAGGTGAATCATATTTATTTTATAGATTTCATAGAGATTCAATTAAAAACTACTGATGAAAAAAGTATAAGATTTTACAATGGACAGAATCTTATGAATTCTGTCGGAAATTACGAGATATAATATTTTGTAGAGTTTCCATGCGAAAATGCTGATTAAGAAATACATAAGCTTTTACGATGGACCCAGTCAGATAAAAACTTTCATGATTTTAGAAAATTTTAAGGAAATAAAGACTAAAGAGATATGTGATTAATTAAGACACAATTTATTAGTAGCAAACAAAAGTAAAAAGTACATGGAGATAAGATTCAAAAGAACATGCCGTAATCGAAACAAATATATTATATTCTCGCACCGCTTTCTTTTATTTTCTGCGTCTTAAACAAAATTAACGCCTTTTTGCCCTAGCGTTGGGAGTTTTTAAAATTTCTGTCCATCTTTACACGTGCTCGATGTACATCACCTTTTTAAGCACCACTAACTTTCACTGTAAGCTTCCCCATCCTTTAGGTTCAGTCCATAAAATATTTCCGCCAAATTACCAGAATTTTAGATCCCCCCCTTTGCTTGTACGATTTTGTCGGATTTCCAGACCTCCCTAAAGGACCTCCCGAACGCAGGGACCACCCTCTTTTTCATCTTTTTTTCCTTTTATCATTATGAAATTTTAAGTGATTAAAACCCTCGCTCATTCGATAAAAATGTATTCTTATAATCAAACGTAGAATTTTGTGTAAAAAATACATGAAAAAAACACTAGTTTTTCTTGGAAACAATTTTCCATGATTCGGAATTTATGACTCTTATGGTATTGGAATTTGGTGGCCCTCTGTGACGTAGCTGATTTACTTGTGCGATTTTCCGGGTTCCTTATCTGTTTGCTATCTTGCACCTTAAAAACTCACCGCACTGGTCCTTTTGACTGGTAAATAGAATCTAGATAGTCACAACAATGAGTCACCACAAGTTCACAATAGACTGTTTACGTATCCACAGACTGATTTAATCACAAGGCCAGTGCGAGGCAACTCCTGAAAAAGCCCTTATATTAGCACTCTTGTGTAATACAAAAACATGTATTTTTGAAATAAAATCTAATCGTCAGTTTCGTTTTGCAGAATTAAGTTCACAGTTTGATTGCTTGCCTAATGGGGCCCCTATTCCTCGTGCTTCTCATGGCGTCCCATATTTTTCTTCTTTTTCTTCTGAAAGACAACATACTCCTGCCAGTTCTGTTCTTCCTACCAGTTCTGTTCTTCCTGCCAGTTCGGTTCTTCCTGCCACTTCTGTTATTCCTGCCAGTTCTCGTCCTCATGCCAGTTTTGTTCCTCCAGTCAGACCGGAACCTTTCCTCAGGTCTCCTTCTCCTTTTGAACCTCTTCAACGTATAAGGTACCGATCTCCTTCAACCAGCACTATAGAACCACCTACTAGGCTTATTTCTTCTGACGGACTTGAATATGGACTTGACCAACTTCCATTTATTCGTCTAATTCCTACTTCAAATCCGCACCGGCAATTCGAACTTCGAAGATACACTTTTCCTGCGGATAAACGAATTAAGATACTCATAGAACTTCGTACCTATAGGCCAGTTCCACTCACTGAACAAATTGTATTATTTACTCCCGATGGTGACGTGTTTGCAATATTGAGGAGTAATAATACACTAGCTGGAATATATAAATTTAATCCTCGTAATAAACGTAAAGGACGGGCAAAAATAAATATAGACAGTGGCATGATTACCCCATTGACATCAGAAGAACGCGAGGAAATACCAGTAGGAGGCAACCGCCGCATCTTACGTGCTTTTAAAGTCGTGCATATAAACGACAGAGATAGGTAAGTTCATTTTTAAGCCACAAAATTTGCTTTCAAAAATTGGATTTTTTATTCTAAATTCTTTAAATTTTCTTTGAATCCTGCGAAATGATTAGCAATTATTTTTAGTAACTAGGACTTTTCCAGTTTACTTTAATTTAAAAATTGCACTGTTAATTTCAGAATGGTTTGAAATTTGAATTTAAGCTTAGATTCGTTTTTTGAACAATCTAGACTTTTTTAAGATCTAAAACCAACAGCTTAAAAGCTTTTTAAAAATTGTAAATAGTTTTAAGAAAATTAATGTTTTTCTTAAGATTTGTGAGAAAACTTTTTAATCACTTTATAATTCAAGACTGTATATTATTTCATAAATTTACGATTTAATTAAAACAATTAACTTTAATAAAGTATAAAAAAAGATATAAACATTAGGAAAGATTTCCAAAATTATCGTAAATAAATCCGAAAGATTTCAAAACGCTTTAAGAAATAATTTTAGTAATTTTAAGAGATTTACAAGAAGTTCTGAAACATTTAAGAGATAAAAAATATTTCAAAATTTTCCAAAACTTTGAAACTGTCGTTTAATTTTTTCCAAGCGCACGAATAATGATGCTAGAATATGTAAAAAGTTATTTAATGATATATTTTGAAAATGTGGCAATCATGGTTTTGGAAAACTTGATTAGCTTTTTACTACAAGAAGTAATTTTATACAGTAATGCTCAAAAGTAGTGCTCAAAAAAAGAATGAAATTTATATTTTCAAAAATTTAGTACAAAATTAAAAGCTATTTACAAGAAAAGTAGCATCTAACAACATGACATCAAAAATATTTATTACTGCAAGGCATATTTTATGGCGATACACTTAGAGTGGTGAAACTCCGCTGCGTACTCTTTTTGGACCCACTGATCATGGGATAACTAACCTAAACCAATCTAAAAATACTTTTAAGCAATACTGTATTATGAATAAAAGTTTTTATAAATTAAATCTCTAATACATTTCTTTGAATAATATTTTTAAAAATTTCAATGAATAAATTATAGAAAGCCTTATGTGAATTCAGAAACAATTGTGCTGATTTAATGTTTCTCCTGTCAGATCACATTTTCCGCTCGTGTCTTCTCCTGTCAAACCTTCTCTTTGTGAAAGGTCTAGCTCTTCAGTTTCCAGATGCGTGGCACCACCTAAGAGGCTTCCTTCTGCTGATGGAAAGGGATATGAACTTGACCAACTTCAGTTTATTCTGCTTCATTCCATTCCAAATCCGAAACGAATATTCGAACTTCGAAAATGTACTTTTCCTGCTGATAGAGAACTTTTATTGTTGGCAGGAAGGAATAAATATGTGCCGATGCCAAGACAAGAACATATTGTAATATCAACATTTTCTGGTGATGTGTTTGCAATATTGGAGAGTTCTGAATATCTTGCTGGAATATATGCATATCTTGATCGCAGTGGAGTTATATTTCGAGTAAAAATTAATACGCAAAGTGAAACGATTATCCCATTGACCCCAGATGAGAAAAGGGAAACTCCAGTAGGCCGTCTTCGATCCATCTTAACTTATTTCAGAATCCAGCATCTAAGGGACACTCTGGCTCGTCATTGAATCATTAAGAAAATATTAAAATAAAAAATAAATGTTTTTGATTTAAAAAAATCTTTAAATATTATGAGTAAAATGTAATCGCAATTAATAATAAAAACTCAATCTATTATAGATCCCAAGGCTCTCATTTTTCGTGAATACCCCAACCAGCGTTATTTGTTAAATTAATAATAACACTACTTGAAAAATCTTGAAGGTCCAAGTCAACCAAATTAGGTATCAATAAATAGCGAAGTCGTACCATCTCAATCAGAAGAGTTTATTTAATATTTGTCTCAAAATTTCAGAAATGCGCTGTTTCTATTATCAGGGAAACCAAATTTGAAAAATTATATTTTTTTGCTGTAAAAAAATTGAATGTCGGTAATATATTAAAAAACAAGCGAATTATAGGTTATGATTGAATAAACATTATAATGGTTACCATATTTTTTATTGTCTTAACGAGATTTTTGTTGTAATGTGTAATTTCTATAAAATTTAAGACAAATTTAAAACAAAACTTCAATATTATTAAATAAAAAGTTTAAAAGATTAAAAAATAGATTAGTTGTCATGAGGAAAGGAGTGAAGAACAGTCTGCTTCAAAAGGATGACTCCAAAATTGACCGTCAACAAGTATCAATTAACCTATCATACCATAGATCGGAAGAAAAGAGCGCCAATTTTAAATAAAACCGGTGAAGATTTTGAATATATCAAGAAAGTAAAAATCAGAACGATAAAATTAATTTGTCTGTTTGAATTGTTATAAAGTGATGAATAGAAGAATATTATTCTCAAAAATATTATGGTGAATTTAAACAATTAATTTAAGAATATAATTCTATGGGTAGATAAACTAAGAGAGTTTGAACAAAAAGTGGAGGAAAGGTAAGGAATGAGATAAGTACAAGAAAATAAAAAAAGGGAAAAAGAGAAGCTGGTGGGACGAAGAATGCAAGGAGAGTAAAGAGAGAATAAAAGGGTGTGTAAGAAAATATAAGATGAGGAAACTAAAAAAGGGGGAGTGAAACATGAGAAAAAAAGAATATGAGAGTATGATAGAAAGGACAAAGCAAAGAGGAACGGAAAAATACAAAAAAGAAGTAGAAAAAGCGATCAAAGAATGTAGGTTTTGGGATGTATTAAATAGGGAAAGAGGAGGAAGGCAATGCCTGAATAAAGAAATAGAATTAGATGGGTGGACAAATTATTTCAAGCGTCTGTTATGGGGAGAGGAAAATAGAATCAAAGGGGAAACTATAAAGGTAGTCCAAAGAGAAACAAAGGCGGGAAACGTAATGACAAGAGAATTCGTTGCGGCTATAAATGGAATCAAAAGAAACGAGGCACGGGAGAAGATAGCATAGAGAACGAAGCATTGAAGTATGCAGAAGAAGATGTAAGGGACTGATAAATTTCCAACTACGGGGCCGTATGGGCGGAAAATTCTAGGAATTGCGGACTTTTTGGATGCCTCCTCCAGTAGCACGATATTAGATGCGCGTATGCGTACATGATAGGCGCAAACCATGAGCACAATAGTACACGGAATGGGAGAACCACAATTAGTGTGCGTGCCGTACGTATGATGACGTTTTAAGGGGAGTGTTCACTTATCGGACGGCCAGTTATTGGGGTGAAGATAGGGAACAAACAATATTGTAGCTACTTAGTTGTTGCTGGAACGATGATCCTTATTATTTAAACATTCAAATAATGAATGCAACAATATAAAAAAATTCTTGGTTCCAGGCGAATCCATTGACCTACAATATGAATAAATATTATCAAAGAAGAAGGGACTTACGGTCGTTTATATTATGTCAAAAAATCGATTTTTAAAGTTAAAATGTCCTCATTCTTATAATTTAAAGTTGGAAATGAACGCAACAGCAGAAAAGATTCCTTGATTCGATACAAATGAATTGCCCCATTATTTGTAATATTTATAATATTATTTATAATACTTGCAACATCTCATTCAAACAGAAAAACTTTTCTTATTAACATAATTAAAAAGTGGTTGCATTAAAGGGAATACTTTTTTATTATAAACTTCAAAATAAAATAATTCTGACGATTAAAAAAAAATCAGAAAGTTATAAAAGGGATAGGATGCGACGGAACTATCGCCTTCCTCTGTTAAGCTCAAAAAATTACTATTTTAAATATAAAATTTGATGAGCCTGATGATTCCTTGCATTTGAAAATTGTTTGTATTGTGTACTTTTTTATTATTTTTTAAGTTTATATTTTTAAATCGATTGAAAGGAAAACTTTAGTTTGTCTAATATGTAAACAACCACTCATGCTTCTTCTATAAAAAGCATATACAATTTAGGGTGAACACAAGCTCGAATTTTCCAATTTCCCTAATATTTCCCTGACTTTTTCCTGATATTTACAGGAATTTTTATGACATTGATTTATTATAAAAGCGAATACAGTTTCAAAAATGTGTTTAGCAAAATTGTTCGACAAGCCAGAAAAATGCGCTTTAGATGGCAGTATGGATTAATTAAGTGAAGGACATGTATACAAATCATCAATAAATAAATAACTACAACTAAAGATAAAGAATCAAATTCTGTTTTTAAAGCATGTATATTAAAAAATATGTACCTTAATATTAGAAAGCTCTTTAAAAATACCATTACAACATATCAATTTCTATTTTCCCTGACATGTACGTCATTTTGCTCATATTTCCTTGACTTTGCTGACAACCTGCATTTGCTAACGGGAAGCAAAGTGTTTGTAAAATAAGCACCATATAACTAAAAATACAAACAAACAGTGACCCACTCAAAAAGTCAAAGCTGTCCGATAAAATTAACTTTAAAATCTTGTCCGCCAGATGGATAAGCACTAATAACAATTTGAGTCATGACACTGTTGCCGTTTATGAATACACGAAGATAATTGTGAATTATCTTGAGGAAAATTTTGTAGTGCAAAAGATGTACTACATCTAAGACGGAGCGGGTGATCATTTTAAGAACAAAAGAAAGTTTGCTAATGTCCTAGCTCGCAAGGGAGATTTTAGAATTCTAGTTGAGTAGCATTACCACCATACCGCTAACGACAGGGGAAAATGTGATGTCATAGGGGCGAATGTTCGTAAGAAGCAAGGTTTATGCTACAATGTTCCGCTAAAAAACGCATCATAGATGCTTCATCCTTATTTCAGTGGGCAAATAAGTACTACAAATAAGTACTGCTCGATACTCTTGTAGAATATTTATGAATAATGCAAAAACATTTATTCCCAAAACAAACTGTAATCGTAAGTTTCATCTTGTAGAATTGAGTTCACAGTTCGATTGTTTGTTAATGGTATCCCTATTACTGGTGTCCCTTGTGATGCACCATTTTCTTCTTCTTCTGACATATAATTTCCCCTTTCCAGTTCTGTTTCTCGTACCAGAACTCAGTCTGCGCTTAAGTATCCTTCTCCTATTGAACCTCCACAACGTGTGTGGTCCCGGTCTCCTTCTATTAACACTATAGGACCACCTACCAGGCTTCCTTCTTCTGACGGACATGGATATGGACTTGACCAACTACAAGTTATTCGTCTAATTTCAATTAAAAATCCTCATCGAGAATTCTAACTCAGGAGATACACTTTTCCTGCGGATAAGCTAATTAAAATACTCGTAAGAAATAATATCTTTCCGCCCGTGTCAAGCCAAGAACAAATTGTATTATCAACACACGATAGGGACGTCTTTGGAATATTGACAAGTGAGGATTCACTGGCTGGAATATATAAACACAATTCTCGTAATGGCCGCAAAGCACGGGCAAAAATAAACATAGAGACGGAAGCAAATACTCCATTAGCATCATACGAAATCGAGAAAATTGCAGTAGGGCCCATTGGTCGCATCGTTCAGTATTTTAAAGTCGTGCATATGAACCATAGTTATAAGTAAGTTGATTTTCAAGACATTATAGTAGCATTCCTTAATAAAATTATTACTTTAGCCGTGTCTAATCTTCTCTTGATGCACGCTCGAGGTCTCCTGTTTCCAGGTGCATAGATTCACCTGCCAGGCTCCCTTCTTCTGACGGAAAGGGATATGGACTTGACCAACTTCTGTTTATTTTTTCAACTTCCATTCAAAATCCGAACCAGGTATTCGAACTTCGAAAATACACTTTTCCTGCAGAAAAAACTCTTTTTACTCGGAGCACCGAATCATTATGTGCCGATGCTAAAGCAAAAACACATTGCATTATCAATGTTTCCTGGTGACGTTTTTGCAATTTTGGAGAGCACTAAATATCTCGCTGGAATATATGCATATATTTATTTGACTGGCAAAAAATTTCGGGTAAAATTAAATATTAAGAATGGAACGATTAGCCCATTGACCACAGATGAAAGTAAGAAAATTACAGTACGCCGCCTTCGCCACATCTTAAATTATTTTAGAGTACATCATAAAAACCACAAAAACACACGTCATTAAAATAGTTAAGAAAATTTGTAGATAAAACAAAAAAAATGGCTTTCATCAAAAACCATCTTTAAATATTGCGAGTAAATTGTAAATACAAATGATAATGAAAACTTAATGTATTATGTTTCCCAAGGTTTCAATATTTCGCCAATTCGCCAGCCGACCGTTTTCGGGAACAGATAAAATAATAATAGTTCTAAACCTTTTCTGAAGCTAGTTAAATACGTTATTAATTTATTAATTTGACATGTTGAAATATGTTTGGAAAATTCTTATTTTCATAATTATTATACCATCATGAATACCAAGTTGTTTTTCGTATCTGTGAATCTTAGCTGTCTTCAAAATTTGTTTATCTTTTTATTTGCTGATTCTTATGAGATAATTCTTGTATGATAAGCACTTTTAGCCCTGTGATTTCAATTTTAGCGATACTTCGTGTTAGCAACAGAAAGTTTGAAGATGGCGGCCAGCGCGACTGTCTCACGGCTCGTGGCTGCTGAACGAAAGAGAACAAAACGTGTTGATCGTTAAGCTGGCGGTCTAGTCTCCTTTAGGCGAGTCTTACCAGCACCGCGTTTATTGGCTGCTTACTCGGCACTTTGCTGGAATTGACTGGTTCGAATATCAACTCGCACTTTCCGCTTGTTGTGCCTTTTTTGAGAGAAGAATGCAGAGGCGGCTTATCAAGTACTCTGTAACTAATAAAAAAAATATATACACGGCCGGTCCGTGGCATTTTCGGTAAATTAGAAAGCTCTCATACTCTCCGGAGCGAGAGTGTTTGTATTGGCAAAAATACGGCAACAAGTCTAGGACAATCAGACCTGCTTCTCATCCTCATCAGGGGCGTCTTGAAGTAGGCTGGGCTCTGAGTTCAGTTCTTTAAGCTTCGCGGGCCCTCGTAGGGGATGAGAGGACTTTCTGTTACAAAAAAAATTATTGGTGCAGACCCAAGTATAGCTCCTGGATACCACGTTCGTTCCCAAAGCCTACAGAAAATAATTTGGAGGCCTCCCTGGCCTTGGAGGCATCTCAGGTTTCGATCCAGGTTCCGGGAATATTAAAGACAGCAAACGGAAAGACGGGAAACAGATTCAAATTCAAATCTCGATTTCTAATTTGAAGTGGCAGCTGCAAGTAAATCCCAGTTCTCTGAAGGTCTTACAGATTTGTAAAATTCCTCGTTGTCCCTTGTTGAGAAGATCAAACAAGGAAGGTGATAAATAACAAACAAATAAAATATCCTACGTATTAATCCTAAATTCTTACAATTAAGCATTACGAAACAAAGACAGGCTGTCAATAACTTGGTACTTTTGTAGATTATTATTAGTAATCCAAAAGCATATGTTCTCAAAAAGGCTCGCTCTCTGTTTCATCTTTCGGAATCGATTTCACAGGTTGATTGCTTACCTAACGTAGCACCTACTCCTATTGTTTCTCCTAGCGACCCATTTTACTTTTCTTCTTCTGACATCGAACATCCTCCGGACAGTTCTGTTCCTCCTACTAGACTTCATTCTTCGCTAAGTTCACCTTCTCCTGCCGAACATTCTCAAAGCAAAATAAACATAAAAAGCGGCACGGTTACCCATATGACATTGTATTAAGACAAATGAAAATACAGGAGCCAAAGAGTTTCGAATTTTATTACATTTGAAAAAAAAAATTTTGTCAGTTATTCGGAAACCATTGAAAGTTTCTTCAAACTCACCGATTATAATAACAACAACTGAAAAATTTTCCTTTTAATTAAAAATGATTTTAAAAATATCGAAGATATCTCATTTAAAAATTTACGACATTTTAGAACAAATTGAAATCAGTTTAAATGATATATAGAAGGTCATGAAAAATTGTGAAGACTAATAAGAATTTCAAAAGAGATATTCTTAATCTCCACAAAAAATAATTTAAAGACAAAATTTAACAAAATTCTAAAATGTTACAAAGTTTTCCGAAATATCAAGAAGAAACGGACATGATTATAACCAAAAATTATCTTAACACATTTTTGAAAAATTTATATTTTTAAGATTTAAAACCAACAACTTAATTTAAAAGCGTTTTAACAGTTTGAAAAGATTAAAGATAGTAAAATAATGTTTTTAAGATGTGTAGGAAGATTAAAAGTAATTATTTAATTAATTAAATTAATCGTAGGAAAGTATTCAGAAAATACTTTGGACTAAGTCCTTTGCCTCTAAAAAAACTGGTTCTCTAAATACTTGAAGCTGTTGCTCTGGGTGGTTTAGAACTCACCTCAAACTGTAGGTCACTCTCCCACCACCAAGTAAGTGTGTGGAATGTGTGTAAAAGAATAGGGAAGAGGGTAAAAGAAAAATATAAATCCCCTAGGGACACATTCAAAGCTTGTATCTTAAAGTCCAATTATAATGATAATAATAATAATAATAATAATAATAATAATAATAATAATCACTAAAACCTCGGTGCTCAGTTGGTTAGACACTCGAACTTCACCTCAGAGGTCCGGGGTTTCGATCCCTGAGCCGGTACCTCTGGAAATTTTTCAATGTACCTTTACCCAGGTTCTGGTGGTTTGGAACCCACCTTAACCTGTAGGTCCCCCCATCGTGTATTTGACTGCAACCCAGTCCGCCAATGATGGGGTAAAATCAGGCTTTGTCTAATATGTCTGGGCAGACTGCTCTCATCAGATCACTTGATTGCATTATAAAAATGCGTCCGTGACTGATGATATATACCGGGACCGCCCCGTGCAAAAATGATCAAATAAAAATCCATCTCTAACCAAAAATGCCTTCGACATCTTGGGCAGTATAAGCCTGTGACAACATTTCATCACTTAAACCTTAGCTTACTGTCAGCACATAATGAATGTACCTGTAGCCGACATCAACTGCCGAACTTGCAAACAAGCGCCAGAAACGATTGGACATATTCTCAGTAAATGCTTAAAGTTGCACGCTTCGGGTATATAAAGAGACTATCCTGTTGATCTAATGCCCGTCTTGCTATAGCCCAGGGGGAACTGGAGTCCGCTGTAGGGAATGATCAGTGTAAGATCTACTGGTATTTCTCGTTTTCCACTACTCAACGTGTTAGTGTTACAGAGCCTGATATTGTCTTCCAAGATCTGAAGACCAAGATAATTTACGTGATTGAATTCTCGGCACCAGCCGATGGTAATATCACGGCAAAGGAGGAAGAAAAACAGGCGAAACATCAGGATTTTTTTCCAAGCTGAGCAGGCTGTACCATGGCTACAAAGTGCATTGTGTGGTTCTCATAATCGGCTGCCTTGGAGGTATGGAAGCTTAATTTCTTAGCCGATCGCAAGTAAGATGCTAAAGCCTGTTCTGTCCAAGAACACTGTTCCTCCTAACATTGTACAAAGGTTGGTAACTCCTAAACTGTATGCAGAGGTAAAACCTTCAACTCCACCTGTGCCTTCTGCCGCATAACGTCGTCCGCGGCCAGAGACCGCACTCTAAAGAGCAGTGTTTTACGAAGTATCTTGCTTAAATTTTCCGTTCTTGCTTACCTTTTAAGATTGAAGGAGCAGAAGCGGTTGACCTACAAGTTCCAGTTGAATCGGGTTTGATTGCTTCTAAGAACCATGATCGTAGCTTTTTCAGTCCTCACCTTCTCTATTATAAAAAGGTGTTCTAGAAGGTGTTTTTGCGTTGGTTTCGAGGTAGGGCATGAGCTTTCCTCTCATGATTTTGACGGCTACGTTGGAGGTAGCCCTGCTAATGCCAGGGTTTCTTATGCCAGGTAGGCTTATAACGAAGAGGAGAGGGACTTAAAAGATCATCGATTTATCCCATTGTGATATCGGCTACAGGCAATGTTAATGCAAGGTACACGAAACATTTTGAACATTTAGAAGTCAGTAGGGTAGTGGCAGCAGGTCAAAAAGCGGTTTGTTAAACACCTTGCGCCTTGTAAGAAACTTTCTTGACCTTCAGGAAGCGAGCGACTTAACAACCATAGAGTAGCAGATGAGAGCTCTAAGAAAGCATCCAGAGGTGACTATTATTACTTTCAACGATCGCGGGCGCTCGTTTTTGTACACCTGCAACATCATTACAAGGGGTTTCAAGCATCGTATTAAATTAATTTATAACATTCTAATCTCGCCAGTCACTTGACTTGACCGCGTTCACCTGAGTAGAAGTTGAATATAATAATATATAATAATTATCATAATGAATTATCGTTTCAGGATACCTAAGGCTTCGATATTTTTCAATGAGCTGGCTAATGTTTTTTGGAAATGATTTATTAATAATAATTTCCGTATGACACCAGTTACTTTAAGTGCAGGTGGAACCCAACCTAAATTAATCTCTAAACTTTAGGTGTTGATTTCCTATATCAGGTTGTTCAAATGCAAGCGCTTACGTAGCCAGATTTTTGTTTTATAACATTAAAAATATGAATTATTTGTAAAATAATAATTACTATATTTAAAATACTAGTGGTTTTAAAATTTTTCGAAATAAGTTAAATAGCTTATTGAATGATTAATTTTACTTATGATATATATTTTAATGTCATTCTTGCTATTTTAATATTTTTATAGATACCAAGTTTTTTTACGTATCTGTAAATCTTAGATGTCTCCCCAAACTGTTAAAACTTTTCATTCGCTGATACGTATGAGATTTGTTTTATATAGTGGACAGTTGTTATTCAAATATTGATAGTTAATACTATTATATTATACTTGGAATTTAAAAAAATTGATATTAGATCATCTGAAATAATCTGAGTCATTAAAAAACTAATTGTCTATTTTTTATTGAGATATGGTAAATGAAAACCCCCAGGGATTTAAAAATTTTTAATAACAGTTAAACAAAATATAACATTTTTAATAGAATGACGAATATTTCACGGTTCTATTCTG
Source organism: Belonocnema kinseyi (assembly GCF_010883055.1). Lineage (NCBI taxonomy): Eukaryota > Metazoa > Arthropoda > Insecta > Hymenoptera > Cynipidae > Belonocnema > Belonocnema kinseyi. Next base: position 22,315,914 of record NC_046666.1, read on the forward strand.
ATGGCAAATATGCTAAGTTTTCTTTATTTACAAAAATTACGCATGTTCTTGTTAAACTGTCAAGTACAAAATGAATTAATCCTTGAACTTTGTTTATGAATTTGAAAGAAAAATACCCACTGATTATACATTACCAAATTTCAGGAGAAACCCAGATGCGTAAATAATAGATAAATATTTCAAATCATATTTGCTTTTCTAAATATGGTTATTTGCACATTCGTACCTTTTTTGCGCTTTTGGAAAATAGGTCATTTTCATTTGATTTTAATTGATGAAAGCTCATTCTATACGCCGGAAGGTGTGTGGCAAGTTATGCGGCATAATATATTCAGATAATCGAAATTACTCTCATTTTAATAATGAAAGAGATGCCTGCTTACATTTCAACCCTAATGATCTGAAATGAAAAAACTTTTATCATTTTTTGAGAAGATCAACATAACCAAGTGTTCCAAATATAAAAAAAAATGAAGGATTTAAATATAATTTTTTCTAAATTAGCAATAATTTGAAGGGTGAATCTTCATAAATTAAACTATTTTCAAACTATGCATTCAAAGTGCGCAAGAAGTTTCTTCTCAGCACAAAATTAAAATGTTCAAAATAACTATTTTGATGAAATGAATAAAGTAGTAAAGAAACTTAGTAGAGAAAACTTAGTAGAGAAGAAAGAGTAGTAGAAAATTAATTTGAGTGAGGCTGGGTCACTGAAGTTGGTTATATAATTCAGAAGTTAAAGAAAAGTAAGGCGGATGCGTAAACCGTATATGTAATGTTTAAATTGTAAAAATAAAATCGAAAATGAGCAAATTTAGTTTTTGAAAAAACCGCAGAAGTTGCAATAAAATATTTAATAACAACATTTTTTTTACGAATGCGAATTTTTTTAAACGAGACGTAAAACAACGTCTGTATTATAACAATACATGTTATGAATGGTAATATTATACATGTATGGAAATAATATACAATTTGAGAAAAAATTTGGGTACAAAAGCACGAGATACGTGATGAGAATGTTTTGTTAAAGCTGAAGGAGCTTTAACAAAAGAGACTTCGCTATCACCAAATTATTGTTGTCGATGCTTTGACCTTTAGTTTTTAAAATTTTTGCGCATGTGTGGGGAATATACAAAGAGAGCACGCGGAGCGCGAGGTCAATAGAGTATCAAACGCAAAGCGCAAAGTACATGTAAATTAATTAATTTTTGAAGCTACTCGCGTTTAAGTATTGTTTTACATTTTTTAAACTAATAATAAATACAAGCACACTATGTGTACATTTACGTAGTCGGATTTTTATTATATAACATTAACATTAGAAAGGATTTGTAAAATTAATAATAATTTCGTTTTAAATACTAAAAATTCTAAATATTTTCGAAGGAACTAAATTATGTAATTGATTGTTATTGCTACTTATTGAAATATGTTTAGAAAACTCTTATTCTTGTTGTTTTAAGAATTTATTTCGTTGTTTTTATGTATGTTTAATGTGTGCTTGTTATTCAAGTATTGTTAGTGAAATAGAATTCAGATTCAGAAATTTCAAACAAATAAAAGGAACTAAGCAATATTATTTTTTTAACCAAATTTACCTTGTACGCATTGATTTAAATTTTAAATCTATTAACTTTAGCGATAAGAAAGAAAAAATCTGGTGTATTTGTGCTGGTATGTACGTTTGTGTGAACAGAAGTTTGTGTGGCAGAAGCCACGGGGTGCGTAAGTCGCGACGCGTTTGGCCGTGCTATTATAGTTTCCTAACAATTCTGATCTTTTTATCAATAAACTGCTTTATTATTTCTACCAAATGGTTCGTATTATAAATATTGCCCAATATATTACAAAAATAAAGACGACAATAATACTCACAAAGTAAGCACTATTCATGAAACCATATTTATTTCCTTTGGACTGATAAGAAATATAATTTTAAGTGTCACAGAAGAAAAAGCTGGACGCCTATAAAATATGAGATAGCGATTAATTTGCGATGGCATCCAAATTCTTCACTTACGTGTAAATCAGTGTTCACCCTGATTACAAAAAAAGAGCATAATGTATATTGCGGTCTTTATTCTGACGGTGATTCTTAGTTCTATTGGTAAATATAATACTATTTTATTTCTATAATTACAAAAAAGGGCTTTACAGTTGCCTTAAACAAAAATTTCTGCGCCGTAATAAGCATTTTATCCTAATTAATAATATTTTTTTTGCTGTTTCATGAACAGTTTCTCATTTAAACTCAATCAGATCTTACCAGTACAAGACTCATATTAAATATTATGTTTTGGATTGCCGGACATTTTTTATCAAATTCTTTTTCTGTAAAAACCGCACACTTTTGATCATTGCTCATGTCAGCCATACAAGCGTGAGAGAATATAAGTGAGAATAAACGCGATTGCAGTATAAATGAACTCAAATTATAAGCGAAGAAAAAAAAATACCGACATAATATATTTATGAACATTCCATGCTTTTTTAAGTGAGATTACTTTTGTCTCGATTGAAGGGAATAATTGAACACCAAAATTTATAAATATTTTAAAAACAAAAGCATCATTATGAAGCAAACTCATGCTTCGAGCACCATGAAGTAGCTGGGTCATTTTGTGGGTTACTATTAGTAATGAACCAAATTTTTTAAAAAATTTTATTGTGTTTCAACTTGCAGAATTAAGTTCACAGTTTGATTGCTTGCCCAACGGGGCCCCCATTTCTGGTGTTGTTCGTGGCGGCCATTTTTCTTCTTCTAAAATACAACATTCTTCTGCCAGTTCTGTTCCTCTTGCAGAACCTTTTAATCGTGAAAGGTCCCGGTCTCCTTCTGCCAGCTATATAGATCCACCGATCAGGCTCCCTTCTTCTAATGGACATGGATATGAACTAGACCAACTTCAATTTATTCGGCTTATTCCCACTAAAAATGCACACCGGCAATTTAAACTTCAAAGATACACTTTTCCTGTAAATAGACGAATTAAATTACTGACAGGAAATAATGCCTATAAGCCCGTGCCGCCCCAAGAACAAATTGTATTAACAGCATTAAATGGTGACGTCTTTGCAATATTGTCGAGTATTAATACCTTGGCTGGAATATATAAACACATTCGCGATATCAAAGCTAATAAGCGGATAAAAATAAACATGCAGAACGGCACCATTACCCCGTTGACAGCAGGTGAAACTGAGGAAGTTCCAGTAGGTCCCTTGCGTTCAATTTTATATCATTTCAGAGTGAAGAATGTAAGCCACAGTCGTGAGTAAGTTATTATTTATGAATAATTTTATTTTTCTAGTTTTGTTTTAGTCAGTATTTTAGGATAGGATACTATAGTCACTTTTTAAATGAAGATATAACTGAAGTCGCTTCTTTTAGCAAACTAAAGCCAGGAAATTTTTGGTTAAAAATTTTTGTTTAAATTCGCCCTGAACGCTTTTAATTTTATCTTGTATTCTTATCGATTTTAAAAGATTATTTGAATGCTATTCAATTCACTCCCTTTCATCTGAATTCAGTACAATTTTATTAAAGATTCAAAGTTTTGTTCTATTCACCTGAACTATTATCTATTCATTCTAATTTTGTATGACCTTATTCTCTCATCAGATGTCCTTCTTCTGTCCAGTCTGGTCTTTATGTCGGTTCCGGCTCCCGCACTCTGTTTCCGTTTTCTAACGTACTCGGATATGAACTTGACCAACTTCAATTTATTCGGCTTTGTTACAAAGGAAATCTGCACCGGCTATTTGAGCTTCGAAGATATACTTTTCCATCAGATAAACTATTAAAAATACGTGCTGGTGAAAAAATCTTCAGGCCCATTCCAATTGAAGAACAAATTGTATTATCAACATTCGGTGGTGAGGTCTATGCAATATTACAGAGTAGTAATTTTCTTGCTGGAATATATGCACATAGTCTTCGCACTCAACGTGATGGACGGGCAAAGATAAACATGGAAAGCGGCAGGATTACCTCATTAACCCCAGATGAAATTGAGGAGGTTCCAATAGGGCCCAAACGACCAATTTCAGTTCATTTCATAGTAGATCTTGTAAAACAGAGTTCATAAGACCATTAGAGAAAATTTAAAATGGAAATACAAAATCACCGGTGATCCAAATTCTTATAAAAATATTCCAAGTTTCTTGTGGTTACAAATTATGGTAAAATCTTAATGTATATTACTTCTGACAGTTACAATATTTCCGCAATGTTCTAGACATTTAAGTAAAAAATCCCACTGCGGGAAACTATATTTAGAAAATAAATTATAATGATGGACACGTTGTTCTGCTTACTATATTTATTAATTAAAGACAAAAATAATAGACGCGCCATTTTTTTCGTTTTTTTTGTATTACTCTCAATTATAAATTCATTTTCTTGCTAAAAAATATATATTAAACCAGTTCGTTGAATCAATTTATTCTACCAAAAGAATTCTGTCTAGAAATTTTTATCATTTATAAATCAGTTTTTGTGTAACTGCAAAATATGAGGAACGTCTATACTGTGGTCCTTATCTTGACGGTGATACCTAGTTCTATTGGTGGAAATAATAGCATTTTTCAGAACTAATTAGAGTTTAGCCTAAATAATTACGAACCTAATATGTGAGGTAATCTATTCTATTTAATGTAATCAAACGAATGTCTGAAATTAAAACCTGTCAACACATTTGAAAAATCATATACTTTTCTATCAATTGTTCCTCACTGTACATCTACGAAATCTTATGAAGATAAAAATGATTTAAACCGTATGCGTTACAATGTAAGATATTTTAATGAAACTTTGAATTAAAAATCTTCCCGCTTAGAGGGCACATTCTGACCGCTCGCTGTGCGCACGGCTCACTTCGTTCGCAGGTTTGAGCGCGCCTAGAGCGCGCGACGGCTTAATCTCGCGCTTCGCGTTTGAACATTCATTTTTTGCATTTGAAAAGCTTAAATAAAACTTTATCAAAAAGATTTTGTTTAAATGGCAGTATTTTCATGGGCCTTCATATTCTGAATTGTCTACTTAATTAAGTATAGGCAAAGATTAAGTTTCTGTAAGCTCTGTAGGCATTGAGGTACACATTCTCATCGTGAAACTCGCTCTGCGCGCTCGATTTCCGACAGACATTTATAAACGAGTTTTGTTCAATCTTTTTTTTCTCTCATAACTTTTGTCGTTTTTCCACACACTTTTATTTTATTTTCTTATTTTCAATGTTATTTTTGACGAATAAAACAAAAAGCACGCGTCCTATCAAAACGTGATTCTCAAGGAAATTGTAGATATTTTTTTGGATAACAATTTTCGTTAGTTCATCTTTTTTCATATGCTACATTGTTTGACCACAAAATAGAATTTTTTCATCATTTTTTGTGCAATAAAAATGTGAAATTTCGATTCTTCAAGAAAATTCAAAAATTCGTTATGACTATCTTATAGGGCTTCCAAAAATCAATGCTTTTCTCTTCTCGATTTTTTTTATATCGTGCGTTTTTTAGCTTAAATATCCGTACTTAGAATTTTCAAATTCAGAAAAAAGTTACCTCAAAAATTTTCAAAGTGCGCTTACTTTTTGAATTTTTATCGCTAACGAACTCGTCCTTTCTTTTAGGAGCTGAAAAAAGTGTGCCAAAAATGGATGTGATCTGTTCATTTTTTTGAGAGTTATCGTCTTTACGAACGGCCGGACGGAAGGACAGACAGATCGCCATGGTGAAAACTTGATTTTCATTTTCAAGGTCTCGAAATATCAAAAAATTCTAATACTTTCTCAGAAAGTATTAGTATTATAGTATTTAGTTGAAAGTTGATATACTTTGTTAACTTTTTTTAAATTGACCTCATTGGTTAAAAATTAGCCGTTTTAAATCAATTCTGATCTTGAAATTTGCCGCTTGCTAGTCAAATAATAATTTTTAGAAGAACGAGATGATATTATCAGACAAGTAATCGGCAAAATTTAACATCAGAGATTAATGAATGATGAAAATGAAAATTTTATGATTTTATTTCTTATTGCAAATTAACCTTTCATAAGGTTTAAATTTTTGCTTGAATGCAACTGCTACAAAAGTGTTTTTTCGTTTTTCGAAAATTAATCTTTTATTAAATCTTGTACTGTACAGCTTCAGTTTGAAATTAAAACAGTCAGATAACATGCATCAAATGCTCAGTGCTTTATTAGCCACATAACACGAAATAAAAAGTTTAGTTCAAAAGTTGAGGCACTTGCTCTAAACTTAAGGTAAGCAAATCACACGCTGAACAAATATAAGCTGTTGATCATTAAGTAGCGCTAGATGCAAAAGATAAGAGCTTTTTCAATAGCTAAGGAGCGCCTTGAACGACGAGTAAAGTGGGTTCAGAAAAATTCCATGTTTTATTCTCATCCTTAATGCCTGTTTAACAAAACTTTTTCCGGAGTCAACCATTACAACGATCAAAGAAGGTGTGTCCACTAATTACTGCTAAAGAAGTGAAGAATGTTATCGCTACAACTAAGAACTTGCCTGTGCCAAGGCCAGACAGAATCGACAAATTTTGTAACAGAAGTTTACCTCAAGGTACCAACATCTAGACCGTATGTTTCCTACTTTCTTAAACGAAGAACAACCCATCCCTCAGTAGCATCTTCAGAGCAAGAATATTAACATCTATTGAGACGGCATCAGTTTGCAGGTATCGAAGCAACCTGTCAATGGCTCAGATTAATTATCGAAAGGCATTCGATAACACGAATTATGAGCTACCTATCAAGAACTTCGAGTGTTAAAAACGACCCTTGAAAAAAGGTATTTCCACATTCTCAGGAAAATGTGGGCTTCCGAATTATGTGGGAAGAATAAGATTCATGGGACGAATATTCTGGCCATTACTGTACTGCTATACACGTTTGTTTCAATAAAATACAAAGTCGGTGATTTGAAGCAACTTGAACAAAGCACACGCAAGATGATGACAATCCACGTAACTCATCATCCTAGATCTTCCGTACCTCGTATATACCTCCCCTGAGAAAAAGAGGTTGACAGGTTACTGAGCTAAGAGTGTTTTCATCGAAGAACGGTTCTAGCAATATTATGCTCAGTTCTAAAAATCACATATTCTCTAACGCGACTGGTACATCAACATAAAGTTGTCACTGAGCCGGCATTTCTATACAGCGCCGCACATAAGGCAGCAAAAAAGCTTGATCTCCCATTTTATTCCGGTGGCAATACACATGGCCTAGCATCACTAACACGTTTGACGCTCAAAAGTCATGTAAAGGAAGCAAAACATTTGCTTTCGCTAATGAAACATGCTCTCAATTCCCTTTATGGAAAATTCTACAGCATTATACGTAGAGAAGAGCTGTCGGTAGGTCTGTCGAACATGTTTCTCAAATCTGTGGCCTTGAGATTGGAGGCTAAATGATTTATTTTTCTGTCAAGACGGGATTATAGACGACTTAATTTAGCGTGAGCGCATAATGAATGTACCTGTAGGCGATACCAACTGTTGAGTGTGCAAGCAAGAGCCACTTGGACATGCTCTCTTTGACATGATCTCAGTGGATGCTCAAAGTGTGCACAATACATGTACCTTAAGAGACACAATGTTACTTTAAAAGTTTTGAATCTAACAGCTTCAAATTCAGCATTGCATTTTCATGGATTTTGAGCTGCAGAACCCAATTTTTAATTCAAATCTGCATGGTACCGAACAAATCTGTTACATTATTGCAAGAACACACTGTATTGCAACATTCTGCTCTTAAATTAGTCTTTCTCATCCTATTTATCCTAGGTCAGCTTACTGCGATTCTTCTGTACTATGATTTCTGAGCCTCTTGTGTTATGATTTAATCATAAATCTTTGGACTGGAGTGTCCATATATTTGCATCCACTGAATTCACTTAAATGTTAAGGGTCATTAACTTCTACTGCGCTACGTACTAGAAGATGGAAATTTGCTCTGAAAAGACAAGTGTACAATGATTTACCTTCCAGACCAGACAATATAAAAAAAAGCGATGGCGTGCTGCCCAGCAGAGGGACCTTAAGGTGTGAGAATGAAGCTGCAGTGTGTCTGGTGATGAGTGGATATTGTCCTCGTCAAAGCCGGAAAGCCCTCATACTTTGCACTGGGATGTGAAATCCCAAAATATCGGAAGAACATTACTGGGCATAAAAAGAGCATTAATTTTGTTACATTTGCACAAAATCTGAAATCTCATAATATCGGAAGAACATTACTGGGAAACTTCAGGACATGTATGCAAAATACTTTAACATTGAGTGTTCAGAACGAGATGAAAGCTGGGCTTCTCATACAATATGCTATGCTTGCAATTTAATGTTGTGCAAATGCGAAGAAAGTAAAAAAATGCAAGTTTGAATTTTCTTGTACCAGCAATTTGAAAAAAACCGACAAATAAAATGGATTGTTAATTCTGGATGAACGATGAGAAAAAATGGGGAATTTCGAACAAACAATCGATAACTTACAAAACAGTCTCTTCGGTGATAGGATCAACAATGAAAAAAGAAACCTACATACATTCCAGTAGATGCTGGCACTTCTCATTCAAACACTTAAAAAAGAAGGTAGTTTTGGAACATGGGACTGACTATTTTACAAGCAGTAGTGCAGATTTCAAAATTGAATGTGAAACACCTGATGGCGAGAAAACTATATATGATACAGAGACGAAGCATTTAGACAGGTGGTCACAATAAGAATCGAATGACTTAATTTAAGATTTATAATTACCTATAGATGGCGCTGAACACCTAGCTTTAACTTTAAAGATAAAGAAAAGTTAGAAAAAGTACAAAGTCAAGTGTTTATCGAAACAGAGAACAGAATTTTGGAAATACTTTTATTTCGATTAAGAACTGTCTTTAGTCTATTGCGCAAATGTCGAAGGACGTATACACGAATTAAAAGCCGGAGTTTACAAAGATGGATAATGGAGATTATTCGTAGACTACTCTAAATTAAGCCAGAAGGCTGTCTTATCGTAACAGGCAAACGAGTGTGCATCGATACCAATAGCTCATTCAACAAAACTTAATGAAACTTACAGTAATATGAAAATCATCTCGAAAAAAGTCAAGTAGGAACAACATAATTAGTAAATTTGAGGATATTTCAAAGTTCTAACTATGCTTCTAGGACGACAATCAGGAAATAAAAAGTATCCCTGTTTCTTGTGCCTATAGGGCAGCCGAGATCATGGCATTCATCATAAGAAAAAAATTTGGCCGACAAGAAAGTCACTGGAACGAGGATACAGAAACGCCATCAATGATCCATTAGTGGAGCCATCAAAAGCCCTTCTTTTACCCCTACACGTCAAGTTAGGTCTGATGAAACAATTCGTAAAATCATTAAATTAAGAAGAACAGTGTTTTCAGTATATAGTTTCTTATGTTTCCTAATTCTCCGATGGTAACTTAAAAGGAGAGTTATTTGATAAACCTCAAATTCGAAAACTTTTAAAAAACAACTTTGTTGTTACTAAATTGACTTTGACTAAGGAAAAAGCATGGCTTGATACCCAAAACTTCGTTGCACAATTTCTGAGAAGGTTAGAAGCCCAGAATAAAAAAAAACAGGACTCGATAATGGTCGATAGTTTCAAAAAATTGAACTTTTTAATCAGTTTGAAGCTGCATTTCATGGATTCTCATGTTGAGTGCTTGTCTGAAAACCATGGGGATTACAGTGAAGAACAGGGCGATAGTTTTTACCAAGATTTCAAAGTGTTGGAACAAAGATATCAAGGCAGATCGGATTAGAATATGATGGCGGGCTTTTGTTGGATGTTAAAAAGAGATTTTTCTTAGAACAAAAAGAACAATGCCTCTACGAAGATCTTCTGGGAGTACATTCATGCAAAACAAACGCTAACTTGACTTACGTATCGAATTCGATGCCTGGATGTACATAAATCTAATTTTGTCCTATAAAGCACCGCTCAGAAAATTTTTTTTAAGGTTATGTTCCAGATTTTCTAGTTATATCACTAAACTGATACTATATATGAATTCAGTAGCTTGAAATCTATAATAAAACCACGTTTCATCATCATACCTATACTCAAAAGTAAGTTTTTTGAGGTTATGTCGAAAAGCAATGGGGAAAGTTGCTGTTTTCACCTCAGATTCTGATTCAGCAGATCAAAATACATAGAAATAGATGTGTCTCGTTAAATGTACCAGACTTTCTTTTGTGGCTGCGGTTTCTTAGCTTCCGGAGCCTGCAACTTCTCCTATAAAATAATTTCAATGATATAAACAAGTTATTTGGCAATTTATTCAGATGGCGTAAAGTGGTTGCTACCTCCGGTGGCTGTTTATGAGTAACTTTGTGAGCTAGATTGACGAAAAGAAATATTTGCTTTGACAATAATGAATTTTTTAATTCCAAATGCTTGTAGAATTAAAGATTATCGCCACTAAATATTGACAATACGACTTATTCTTGGATTAACATGGGCCTAAATTGATTCAGTCATACAAGAATTTTATTGGATTATCCGCAGGAAAAGTTTATCTTTGAACTTCAAAAAGTCGGTTTAGATTTGCTTTGCAACGAAGCCGAATAAGTTTAAGTTGGTCAAGCCCATGTCCAAGTACGTGAGAAAGCGTTAGTGCAGAACGAGGCCCAGAGCTACAAGGCAGAAAAGTCTTCGGCTTCAATGGAAAAAAATAAAAATGCAAAATAGATTTATTCTTATCAGCGAATTTCAAGAAAATTGCAGAAATTTCAGCATCACTTAAAAGAAATTTAAAACTATTCTATGACATGGAGAAACTTTCAGGTTCTGTATTATCCTCTCGATTTATTCTCTCGGTTAATTTAATTAAAAAAATAGACCAAAGTGATATGTTTATTTAAAATAGTGCCTATAGTGACTTTATAATACAACCGTGATTTAAAAGGGACTTGAAAAAAAGTGATGATAGCTTGTTTTCTTAAAACAATGACTTACCCACTACTGTGATTTCCATGCTCTACTCTGTAATTATTAAAGATTATACGCAGGGGACCTACTGTAATTATTTTAATTTCTTTTGGGGTAAATAGGTTAACCCTGCCACTCTTAAATATTGCAAAGACGTCACTATCATGTGTTGATAATACAATTTTTTCTTGCAGTAGCATCGGCGTATAGACATTACGTCCTGCGAAAAGTTTAATTCCTGTATTCGCAGGGAAGGTTTATCTTCGAATTTCGAATATCCGGAGCGGATTTCTAGCGTAAGTGACCTGAATAAATTTAAGTTGGTTGAGTTAATATCCAATTTCGTCGGAAGAAGGACTCCTGGTCTCTATAACTGGCAGGAGGAGACCGGGACGTTGCACCATGAAGAGGTTTGGTAGGGGCAGAAGACCTGATCGATGATTGTGGTCTGGCAGGAGAAGGAGGACTGGCAGGAGGATATCGTCCGTCAGAAGAAGAAGAAGAAGAAGAAAAGATGGGCCGCGACAAGGAATGCTAGGAATATGGACTTCATTAGGCAAATATTCAAATTGTGAACTTATCTTTTCAAAAAGAAATGAATAATACATTTTTACATTGAAGACGAAGTTCTTTTCTTGATAAAAAATAATCCATGAAAGTAAGCAGCTAATACATTTCATTCGCACCATGTGATTTTATATAATTCACGTGATACGCGACTTGTACTGAAAATAATTGTAGGATTTATAATGAGAAGCTTTTAATTGAACAGCAAACACAAAATATTAGTTATTATGATAAAATACATATTACGAGGCAGAAAATTTTTACTTTCAGAAAGTTAAAAATTTCTTTTAAATTATAAATATAGTATGGTATTATATTTACCAATAGAACTATGAATTAACGTCGAAATAAAGGCCAAATTGAAAACGATCCGCATTTTTTGAACTGGAGGGAAACCTTAATTAAACGTTAACGCAGAACTTGGTTAACACTGTATCTAATTACAATTCTGATATTTTATAAGAGTATATATCATTTAAAATACTTTAAGAGAATCATTATCGCCTTTTTTTCTTGTGGCTTGAGTGATAAGAATTAAAATTTACATAAATACCTAGAAGCTATATTTATCAGGGTTACAGGAATATATTATTGCGGAAAAAATTAACTGTTGTTTGAAATTTTCTACACATTTCTTTTTCCATTATTCAGTATAAAATTGATAAATCTGAAAATGTTTGTTAACTCTTGAAAAATAATATTGTCGGGTTAGAAATTAAAACTTTCCTAAATAACTCGTCCTTTTTGATTCTATACTTCACAATTTCGTAGAAAACTAAATTATTCAGTTCAAAATTAACATTTTTTATTACAATTTTTGGGTGAAAGAACAATTATTTGGCAGTAAGCTAAATTATTTTTTTGACAATTCAACTACTTCGTGGAAAATTAATTTTTTTTGCTAAAAATGACATTTTTGGTTAAAAATTAAAATACTTAGTTGAAATTTTATCTGCTCTGTTAAAATGTATTTTCTTACATGTTTATGTCTTCGTTTTAAAATTAAAGCTTTACATTATTTATTAATTAACCTGTTCTACAAAATAATACAAATACTATAAATTCAAGTTTCTTGTTGAAATTTCTTTTATCTTTGTTAATACTTCATTTTTTTAATTTCAAAATGTAACCATTTCACTTTCAATTAAAAATTAATTTTTTATAAGTTTACGATGCAACTATTTGTACCAACTTCTTTTATATTGTTGGAAATTCGCACCATTATATCGGGCATTATTCCTCAACTGCCCCAACTCAAAAAGTCATGTTTTTCGATTGTCTCTAAATTCTGGGAATATGTTCGCCTACCTAACAGTAGTTAATCCACAAACTTATAGACCAGGATTACCAACCCTCCCCAAGTGAGGGGGGGTTGAATTTTTAACCCCAATGCCTGCAGGGGTAGTTTCAAACGCCTGTAACTTCCTTTCTAATTACGCGATTTTAAATTTTTGTGAGGGTTTTGGAAAGTGCTTTGTACACGCATTCATCCTATTTTATTATTTATGACAAAAAAGATTGTTTAAACAATTTTTTCAATAAATCAATTGTTTATTTAACTTTTTTCGCAATTTAGGCATCTACGATTTTTTTTAAATAGTCTCAGAAGAAAGCTTGACTTTTTTACTATGAAAAATGTCTAATAAGAAAATGAACAAATTGAAATTCATTGAGTTACAGAACCGGTTGTAGAGGGAGTCCTCGCGTTCGCACTCGGGCGTTATGCGGCAGCATACCGCGGAACAGTTTTCAAGTATGCCATTTTTTTGTATTACTCACATTGATCCAAAATTGCATGAAGTCATCGGAGAAAACTATTCAGTAATGTTAACCAGTAAGTTTGAAGAAGTTAAAAAATTTTAAAGTTATTATGAAAATATATTAAGTAAAAAGCACTTTCTTAAAAATGAACAGTATTTTTCTGAAGATAAATGATTCCTCACTATTATAATTTATTATCCGACAATAATTGGTTATTGCTCCTGCAACTTTTAAAACAAATACATGGTTCAACCAACTTCTCACGTATAAAGTGTTTGAGTAAATAAAGTACTAACGGATTAGTAATTAACGCCTGTCGTCAGTTGAACATTTTTTGATTATGTTCGATTTTGCAGAAAACTATGCTTACGTGTTTCAAAATGCGATCCAATCTACTCATTGGAATAATGATCAGGCGTCCATTTTTACAGTAGTT
>NC_046666.1:22329754-22351967 GCF_010883055.1 Belonocnema kinseyi
TCCGATGACTTCATGCAATTTTGGATCAATGTGAGTAATACAAAAAAATGGCATACTTGAAAACTGTTCCGCGGTATGCTGCCGCATAACGCCCGTGTGCGAACGCGAGGACTCCCTCTACAACCGGCTCTGTAACTCACTGAATTTCAATTTGTCCATTTTCTTATTAGACATTTTTCATAGTAAAAAAGTCAAGCTTTCTTCGGAGACTATTTAAAAAAAATCGTAGATGCCTAAATTGCGAAAAAAGTTAAATAAACAATTGATTTATTGAAAAAATTGTTTAAACTAGAAAATTTATAAATAAAATTTATTCCATCGGAGAAACTGATTTCATAAATCGATTTGATAAAAAATTTTATTCATGAGAAAAATGTTTCCCTATTTAAGAGGAACATAAATAACGTAGAAGAAGCTGAATTTAAAATGAATTTTAAAGCTTTCAGTGTAAATTCAAAATTTGAAAATACAAACCAAATTTCACCGTATTAAGTAGTTTCAAGCTAATGACAGAAATATCTGGGTAAATTCAAACGAATTGAAAAATATTATATAGAATACAGAAATCCTTGTTATCTCTGTTTAAATTTAATAAAAGAACTGGCTTGAGGAATATTCTAATCGAAAAGGCGACTACGACAATTCATCTTAAAAGATTGACTTAAAAGACATTTCAGCAAAACAGTAACGATAACTACAGGTCTTTCGAAAAGAACCTGTATTTCTCAAAATTTGAGCTCGAACGCTGCCTGCACCACGATACACTTTCGTTCGCTGATTAGTGTAACCCGGCATCATATCGTATTTCATGACTATTAGAGGGCTAGTGAAGGCGATATTTTAATTCAGAAGAAGGCAGCCTAGTAGGTGGACCTATATCGATGACAGGAACAAACCGGGACTATAAACGTTGAGGAGAACGACGAATATTGCAAAGACATCGCTACTAAATGTTGATGGTACGATTTTTTCTTGGCTTGGCAAGGGCCTAAAGTGATTATGTCCTAGAAGCATGTTTATTTCTTTATCCACAGGAAAAGTGCACCTTTTAACTCCTAAAAGTCGGTGCGGATTTGCTTTAGAACGAAGCCGAAGAAACTGAACTTGGTCAAGTCCATATCCAAGTACGCTAGAAAGCGATAGCGCTGAGCGAAACCTGGCGTTGGCAGAAAGACCAGGTTCGACAATAGGAGAAGATCGAGCCAGAGAATAAGGCCATAGGAAATGGATATAAATTAATAGTAATTTTGGTGACTTATAACAAATCATGCAAATCCAATGAAATTTCATTGAATTCAGATGTGAATGGTAGTGTATAGATAATAATCTGATAAAATACATGAAAATTTTAAATGATTGTGTGTAATGATTTAAGATGATGTCTTCAGAAGAAAATAACGATAATATTTATCTTTTAAATAAGAACTCACCTACTGCAGTGGCTTAGATGCTCTACTCCAAAATTATGTGAGATTGGACGAAGGGGGTCTACAGGAATTTCCTTAATTTCATCTGGGGTTATTAGGTTAACCCTGCCGGTCTCCAAGTTTGTTTTATCAGTTCTCTATTTTTGGTGCGGGGATTTTTTTATACATCTTAGCAAGTATAGCATTAATGGTTAATATTGCATACAATTCACCATCATGCGTTGATACTAAAATTTGTTCTTTTAGTAGAATGGGCGAATATACATTACGTTTTTCGAATATTTTAATTCCATTATTCACAGGGAAAGATCATCTCCGATCATTCTCCGAAAAGAAACATCCAATTATATTTTTTTAAGAACACATTAGTTTGCTTGACTTTTAACAATCTAGGAAAATTACTAGCAAATACATTCTGTTCGGAGCATGCCATTGTTCAATATTCATGTCATTAGGAATTAGTAATTTGAGAAAATCTTTTCAAAATTGGGTTAAAAATTTTTAAACAATTATGCATAGTATTATATTCACGAACAAACGGAAGTTTCACCATCAAGATAAAGACGACATTATAAATGATGCTCATTTTTTGCTCCTTTATGAAAATCTAATTTCTAATTAAATAAAGAATTTGGATACCAGTGTATCAAATTAGTATTCTGTTCTTTTATAAGGGGTCTTTATGTTATCTAAAAATATAAAAATCTCCTGGATTGTAGGCTTATATTTCATATTTTAGTAAAAGGATAAAAATTTAGCTTCCGCTAATATTGGTTAATAACAGCTGCAAGTAATAGGAAGTCAATCAGAACGTCAACAACAAACAATGCGTGATTTTTCTGCTAAATTAACTAAAAACTGATAGAATAAGTGATATGTAAAAATGAAATAGTTCAGGCAATATGATTAGATGTTAAATAAATCCTTTATTCTCATTCTCCGACGTTTCGATAACTATACGTTTTCCTCATCAGGATAGAGTAGTATACATAAAAGTACCAAATCATATCATAGCCTGGATGTATAAGGAATGCTTTTATTCTCCATCTCTCAATTGTGATATGAAGAAGCTGTAAAATTAATATAAATAAAAATTAGTTAAATTAAAATTCGGCAAAATAAAAATAAAACTATTATTTAAAGGAAGGTTAATAATTGAAACAAAATTCTTATTTACCCTTGAGTTACCTTCTTTTGATATTAATTGGTTGAATAAATTTCATTCCATTAAATTATTAGAAAGATTTACAAAACAATCGTAAATTTGAATAATAATTTTGTAGCAAGGAAAAAACACAATGGTTTTCTCTATTATTCAATCGAAACAGAGAAAAAGAGGACTATTAACAAAGACAACTTTTTCAAATATAAACGATATTTGATTTGAAATTTTTATGATTTTAATAGGAAATCGTAATCATTATATTCAAACCAAGGTTACAAAGAAAGAATAAGTAATCGTTGCTCTTTTTCATAAACCTACAACATCATGACGGTAGGTTTCAAGCATCGTATTAAATTAACTTATAACATTCTAATCTCATCAGTCACTTGCCTTAGACCGTGGCTATGATGTATAACCGAGTTTACCCCTAGTTAATGTTTAATAAGAACAACATAAATAATATAAGAGCCCTACTGAAGGTGTTTGCGTTGATATCGCGGTAGGACTTGATCTTTCCTCTCATGACTTAGATCTCTATGTTGGCGGGAGCACTGCGCCCCTAGAGCCATAGCTGGGGACAACAGCATGCGGGACGGTGGTGATGGTGATGGTGAGAAAGAAAATCTACGTTTGAAAAAAAAATGGAAAAAGGATACAATTTCAGAATGAAATTTGCTGCAAAGTGTCCTAATATATGAAAAGTCGCACTAAGAGATATTATCGCTAAGATGAAGGACATCGAGACTGATCTACACGTTACAGGAGACCGAGCAATGGAGATTACACAACAGGTTGATTTCGTGTGAATAAACGACAGGAATGAACATCAGTTAGAGGAAGCCGCCTCAAACGGTCCTGCAGGAGCAATTGATGTTCTTTCTCAACCTATTGACGATCCAACACCACCACATTCTCCAAAGGTTGATGGCCTTATAAAAACAGAGGTACAAGCAGAGTTTCAGCAACCAAAAAAGCGACGAAAATGGACATACCATATAAACACAGATGTTATGAGACTTTATTTTTTGTCATAGAAATGTGGGCAAAGTGTAAGGAGAGAGCAACATAGACTCTTCTTACTTAAATTTCCAGAGCTATCCACAAAAATAAACGAGCTGTATCTGGCAAATCAAAAACGCTCAATATCTGTAAACAGACTGCTTTCGTCTATTTAAATAGCTGTTATCAAAATGGACGTGAAATAGCAGCTTCCCATTGATGAACTCGCCTTGGAAGGTGTGGCTAACGAATGCTTGATTGATGCTAAGGGCATAGGAGCAAGGGATGATGAACATCATGTACCGGATCCATTAGAACCACGTTCGGATGTTACTAACGATGATGCAGATAGGGAAATTCCAGAAAAACTACAGCATCTGGAAAGGCATTTGGTCATGCTGTACTAAAGTTCAGATATGTAGAACCAGCACTAAGGTATTCCCAGCACAAAATGAACATCACAAATGACCTGCGTGTACTAATAGCACATCTCGACAGCAAGGTACTTTCTGCGTATTCGAACGTAGCACAAACTGCGTTAGAAACGCATACTCTTGTATACTGTGCAGCTGTGGAAACTGTTAGAACGTAAGGTTCGAAAACTAGGCCTGCAATTGCAGTTTTTGTCTTAGAAGAGATCGAGATCTACCATGGAAGATCTGGTTGAATATTTATGTCAGAAAAGTAAGGTGCAAATTGTGTCGATTAACTCTATATAAAAAAGGAAATAGAACCAGAAAGCTGCTAAATCATGTTACTCAAATCATCCACTCTCGACAAATCAAGACATTAACACAGATGCAATTTGAATCAAAGTAGAGGAATCAAGAAAAAGCAATAACCCTGAAATGCAACTGACAAACATCACAGCTGTAGATGTTTCAGCGGTCTTAAAATGGGCAAGTAATTGGAAAACTCAAGGTCCGGACATGGTGCACAACTTCTGGTACAAGTACTTAACGAGTGTGCATCTTGTATATTCTCATTGAGACGAGAATGACATGCTCACGGAAGAATGTTGTAAAAATTTGCAAGGCTGTGAAGATCTAGTCACTATAGACACTGTCGCCATGACTCGGGCTCGTAAGCATCAACAGAGCTTTCACATGGGAGACGTTGACTACAAGCAAGCGTTTCCTTCCATGCCGCATGACTATTTGCATGAAGTCTTGAAACTTTACAAAATCTGCACACGCATTATTGACTTTCGAAGACATGCGATGAGGCCTTGGGGTACAAGAATCAAGTATTTTGATCATGGACAACCAAGGATAGTTAGATCAATACTCTTTACGACGGATATATTTTAAGGACACTTTTTAAGCGCACTATGGTTCTGTTTAGCGTTGAATCCATTAAGCAAAACACTAAACAGCACGTCTGATGGGTTTAGAATTTATGATAATAAGGGTGGTCATCAAGTGACCCATCTTCTTTGCATGGATGACCTGAAGCTGTACGCTAGTTCAGCTTAGAAACTGCAGCAAGTGATCTGAGGGGAATAAGGACCGCAAAGTTAGAGGACGAGTTCGAAAATGACATCGAAGCAATGGCTGCAGGCAAATCATCAAAATATCTGGGTATCTTTTAATACAAGGGTATTCAACATGTCGCATTGTAAGAAACTTTCTTGACCATCAGGAAGCAAGCGATTAAAAACGCGTGGAGTGGCAGATAATAGCTCTAACAAAACATCCAGAGGTGACTATTGTCATCTCTACCGCTCGTGGCAGCTCGTAATTGTATACCTACAACATCATCGCAGGAGGTTTCAAGCATTGTATAAAATTATTTGAAGTACATTATAAGATTCTAATCTCATCAGCCACTTGACTTAGTCCGTAACTATTATGTGCAACTGGCTTCACCCGAGTTCAAGTTTAATAAAACATAATAATAATAGAAGAGCCTCGGTGGCTCAGTGCTGAGGTGCTGGTGGTTCGGAACCCACCTTAAGTTGTCGGTCCCGCCACCTTGTACTTGATTGCAACCCAGTCCGTCAATTATGGGGTGAAAAACAGGCTTTGTCCAATATGTCAGGGCAGACTGCTCTCATCAGATCACTTGATTGCATTATAAAAATGCGTCCGTGACTAACTATATATACCGAGATAGTTACGTGTTAAATAATCAAAATAAAAATCCAACTATAACTCAGAATGCCTTCGACATGTTAGGCAGTAACCATTTTAAGCCTGTGACAAAATTTGTAATGGTACATCTAATTTTTTTTGTATTCCTGTTAATTATCAATTTGTTTTTTCCATGAGAAAACATACAAACTAATTTATTGAATTAACAACATGCATTGGTATTAAAAATGACGTAGTTTCATTGTCTCGTTTCATAAAAAGTGCGCATTTTTATACAAAATTTTGTTATTTAAAATTGTATTGCAACTTTTGGCGTTTTTTCATAAAATGAATTTGCTTATTTCCAAAGTTATTTTCATGATTTAAACTTCACACATACAGGTTTTAGCGCTCGTTATGATTTTATAGCGGTTTCTTGAACGCAGATTGTTTTTAATACATGAAATTTCTACTTTCTACTGATAATTAGATATTTATATAAATTTTCTAAAAAACCTACTAATTAAATTTTAACAAAAATTATGGTTTAAACAAATCATTATTAGTATCATCATTAATGTTCTCTTAGAATTATTCTATTAAATTGTGGTTTTTTACAAACAAATTTTCTAAGCAAATTATTATTTCTTATAATTATCAGTGCTTAGATAATTACAGAATAGTTGCTGTTTTATTTATGATTTTATTAAATTTATGCAAACTGTTCACTTTAAAAGTAAATAATTATGCAAACTGGGAACAAAGACTGAATATTAAGAATAATTTGAATAAAAAGACTCTCAGTAAATACTTTCATGATAAAAAATTGAAAAAAAATTAAATATATATTTTATTTCAGAAACATTGACAAAAAAAGAAGAAATAATAATTAGAATTTTTTGAATATTGCTAAGATAATAATCTGAGTGTTAAACAGAAAGAACGAACATTTTTTGCCTATCACTTTATTTTTATTGCCCGAAATTTGTAGTTTCATGGCTGAAGTGATAAGATATAAGTAAATAACTGAAGGCTGTAATTGTTTACGAAATTCTTAACTCGTCAATTCATTATCTTTTGATTGTTAATTTAGAATTTGTAATCATGAAGAATGCGTGTTTAACTAAAAAGATAATGGAAGCTACACTGAAATATATATGTAGATATATTGAGAATTGGACAGATAAATAAAATATTTACATTCTCATCAGAGAAGTTATTAGATTTGTGTAAAATGTAAACCCCCCGTCCCCCAGTTGTTGTAAAATGTGCACGATTTGAGAACCGTTGAATCCGAAAAACAGGTATATTTAAAAATACGAACATTTTCTACTTATGACTTTTTTAATTGAAACAAAGTTTTTATAATTACTTTGTTGATTTTTTCAAAAAATTAAAATTTTGTCATGGAAGACTGTTTCCTCTAAGGAAATTAAACGGAACTTTTTTTCACCTGTTTCAGAAAAAGATTGGCTGGCGCATTGCCGAAAGATTGAGAAACAACAGCTTAGTAAACATAATACATTGAGTTTTATTATTTGTAACTAAAAGTTTCTCGTAATATTTAAAGATTTTTTGCTTTAAACAATTTTTTTTATTCATAACATTTCTTAAGTAATTCAATGACGCGGATTATTTTTTATTTTCATGCTGTACTCTAAAATGATTTAAGATGGGACGACGGCGTCCTACTGGAATTTCCCTGGTTTCATTTGTGGTCAATTGGAAAATTGTTCCAGTTTGCATGTTTATTTTTACCCGCAGTTTGGAGCCAATGGAATGAATATATGCATATATTCCAGCAAGATATTTAGTATTCTCTAATATTGCAAATATGTCACCATTAGAGTTTAATAAAACAATGTGTTCTTGCTTTGGCATCGGCACGTAATTATTCCCTCCTCCAAGCAAATAAAGTTGTTTATCTGCAGGAAAAGTGTATTTTTGAAGTTTGAATCTTTGGTTTGGATTTTGAATGGAAGTTAGCAAAATAAACGGAAGTTGGTCAAGTCCATATCCCTTTCCGTCCGCAGAAGGAAGCCTGGTAGGTTGAGCCATGCACCTGGAAGCAGCAGACCTGGACCTTGTAACAAGAGAAGGTTCGACAGGTCTGGTGGAAGGTGCATTAAATTAGGACAATTGTTTCTAAATTCGCTTAATCCTAAAAAATTGGTAAAAATAATTTTGGGTTTTAAATTACGTTGGCCTTTTTCCAAAACTTAGAAAATATGTAACAATATTAAAAATAAAATTTGAATTTTCTCTTAAAAATAATTTATTAAGATGAAGATTCACTTTAATTATATATTTTTTGAAATTTGTTATGATTATTAAAAATTTTTACGACTTAATAATATCTTCATAGATATCAAGGCATTAGCCAGCTATTTTAAAATTGCAAAATTTAACAAGTCTGCTTTAAAATCTCCAAAAGACTTCTTTTCAATTTTAGAAACTCATTGAGATCATTGATGCAATTTTAAAATATTTGATTGAAACTATTTTATCGTAATAATTATAGTGGGTTTAAATAGAATTAATAAGTGTTCTACCACATGGAATCCATAAGAATCGAATGTCAATTTAAAATTCTTTACAATGAATAAAAAAATTGTCCAAAGATTGATCAAATTCATTAAGTTTCCAGAAGATTGCAGCATATTCAAAGTGCCCTAAAAGGAATTACAAATTAATAAGAATCGGAAATCATTCATTCTCCATTTTTCATTTTTTAAAAGAAGCAAATAAAGTAACATTTTTATTTAGAAAAGCTACTGCAGTGTCTTCAAAAGTAACTTACTTCCCACTGTGATTTATATGCATGACTCTAAAATCATGTAAGATGCGGCGAACGGGGCCTACTGGAATTTCCGCGATTTCATCTGATGTCAATGTCGTGACCATGCTAGTCTCTAAATTTATTTTTGCTCGCCCTTTACGACTAGTGCGACGATTCCGAACATTTATATATATTCCAGCAAGTGTATTGTCACTTGTCAATATTCCAAAGACGTCACCATCGTGTGTTGATAATACAATTTGTTCTTGGCTTGGAACGGGCGGAAAGATATTATGCCCTACGAGTATTTTAATTCGTTTATCCGCAGGAAATGTGTATCTCCGAAGTTCGAATTCCCAGTGAGGATTTTTAATTGGGGTTAGACGAATAAATTGAAGTTGGTCAAGTCCATATTCAAGTCCATCAGAAAGAGGAAGCCTAGTAGGTGGAGCTATATAGCTAGCAGTAGGAGACCGTGACCTGTTACATTGAGCAGGTTTGGCATGAGAAGGAGACCTGAGCGGAGAATGCAGTCTGGCAGGAGAAGCAGAACTGACAGGAGGATGTTCTATGTCAAAAAAAGAAGAAAAAGACAGACTGCTACGAGGAACACCAGCAATCGGGGCACCATTAGGCAAGCATTCAAACTGTGAACTTAACTCTGGAAGAAGAAACACACGATTAGTTTTTCTTCTTTGATGAAATTTTTTTTAGTGCCAAAGATATTAGGTCCTAGATACGGCATGAGATTAGTTACACCACATACCGATAGTTAGTGCGACAGGCAAATTTATGGGTTTGCATTTATATATTGCTTTTAGTTCGACCACATACTTGTAGAGGCGTGATATGGACCGATTGGTTCCTCCAGAGACTTGTAGAGGCGCGACAGGCAACCATATATTCGGTAGCGCTAAATTATAGTGCATTTGAAATCCAAAATGGTAATAATATAATTTCACTTTATAAGTAAATGAAAAAGTAATTTAAATTGAGTAGAAATGGTCTTGCATTTGAATTGAAAAGTTTATGTTTCAATTAGGTTACAATTTTTTTGGCTATATTTGGCTATATAATTCAACATTTTTTATCTCATTTCGACACCCGAAGGCTACTATGTACTTTAACATTCTACATTTTTTCAAGAATTAGGCGCCTTTTTTAGTTTGTTTTCTCTGTAATAAAAATATAGTTTACAACTATTAAAAAAAATTATTTAATTATTTCCTTTATATGTTTATTTTGTATTCATTGCGAAAAATAAGTTGAAGCTTGAAAATTATCTCCACTGGTCAGTTCTAGAAAAATATATTTTCCAGCTTGTCAATTGACCTCAAGCAGTTGCACGTCGTGTTTTTCGGCGGGAGGTTGCAGGCTAGATTTTCGCTGCCAAGGCTGTTTTTAATCTTTGTTTCCATTTTACTTGTTAAACTGTTTAAATAATTAATTTAAATCAAAGTTTTTAATTTTGAAAAAATAAATATTTTAAATGCTTTCCTGTAATAAAAATTTGCTTACATTATCTGACATTTTTATCAAGACTTATTTTTTCAAAAACTTTGCCCCACGGAACTCTATTATTTGTACGGGGATGGGATTTGCAACAACCTCAAATGACTACACTAGAACCGCGTCTATATCCGCCACCCTAGCTTGTTTGTAAAGTGGTGCTGCGAAGTGGTGAGTGCCAAGTGGATATAAATAATAGTTATGCAGGGATATAAGAGCGAAAGGATATAAGTGAGAGAGGATATAACTACGGTTCCAGTGCATTCTAAATAATTAACCTTTTAGATAAAATGTGTGTTCATTTCCGACAAAGATCAAATAATCTTTAAAAAATAATAACGAAGAATAATAAATTTTTTATTTTTTAGAAGGCTTATAAACGTTTTTAAGATGAAAAATATAGTATATTTTTATACACACCAATGTAATTAAGTATCCTTGTCAAGATAAAGATCACAGTATAAACGTTCCTCATATTTTGAAATTGGAGAAAGAACTGATATTCACATTAGACAGGATCTGCTTAACAGTTTGTCAAAATAGGCTTCCAGTGTTTTATTAAGAGTTATAAATATTATCTTAATCACTGTCATCCTAATTAGAGGCATCAACCTTGTTCTGCTTTGATATTTATGTTTATATTGTTCTTATCAGTCCAAGAAAAAAATTGTTTTCCTTAAAAGAATTGTAATGACTCATCCATTATTGATGCATGGAAATATGCGCTTTAATGGGATTTTAAAATGTAGCCATCCCTCATGACTTTGTAACATCACGATTCTATTTGCAACGCTTTTATTAATTATTATGAAGTTTCTAACTAAAAAAAAAGTACAGTTAGTTAAAAAAAAATAATTAGAACTATTGATGATGATGTTAATCATATCATTAATAATAATAATAATAATAATAATAATAATAATAGACACACGGACTTCACCTCAGAGGTCCGGTGTTCGATCCCTGAGCCGGTACCTGTGGAAGTTTTTCAATATATCTTTACCGAGGTTCTGGTGGTTCGGAACCCACCTTAAGCTGTAGGTCCCCCCATCGTGTACCAATATGTCTGGGCAGACTGCACTCATCAGATCACTTGATTGCATTATAAAAATGTGTCCGTAACTGATAATATATACCGGGACAGCCCCGTGCAAAAATGATCCAATAATAATCATTTTATCAATTATTTACATTTTCAAAATAAAAAGTTTCAGAACTTTTATTATATAAAAAATGGTTATTATTAATTTGACAAATAATTTCTATTTTTAATAAGAGAACATAAAACCTGAAAGCGAGAACGCGTGCATTGTGCGCTTTTATTCTTTGTTAGTCCTAAATATTTCTTTATTCGCTTTTCTCTGTTGATAATATATGTTTTACATTGAAAATCTGAAAATTCCACTACAGTTAGAAAAATCTCACTATCTAAGGTTACAGAATTTTCCGCGACTCCCAATTTTTTTCAGCTCCTTCGGACCTAGCGTTACGGGAAATTCCGTAACCACAGATATTGCCTAACAGAATATCTACTTTCAAAAATTATTCAACTTTCTTGACTTCAAAATTCATCTATTCGTCTGAGGATAAAATTATTTTGTTATAAATTAGTTTTCTCGTTAAATTGAGCTAGTTTAATATTGATCTTTTGGTAGAAAATTCCTCTTGCTTGGTTAAAACTCAACTTTTTCAATTAAAAGTAAATTTTTTGAATTGAAGATTCAAATATCATCTAAAAAATCACCTTTCTAGGTTAAAATTTAACCACTTTCACAAAGTGATAATTTTTTCTAAACATGTAACTTCCTTCGCGAAAATTCGGCTTCTTAGTTTTAAAACTTAAATATTTATTTGAAAGTTAAACTGTTTTGTTAAAATTTCCTGGTTTTTACATAAGCGTTTAAGCATTTGGTTTTTAACCCAATAGTTTCGTTGAAATTATTTTCGTTGGAATTAAAAATTCATCTTCAAAATATGGATTCTATTTTTTCTTTACAAAAAAATGTCATTTCTATTTATAACCTTATTATTCTTGTCTTTTTTGTTTTAATCACATTGTCTTTAATTCATAAAATCACTGAATGCGCGCGCAAGTGCGCACTGCATTGAGTTCGACGTGCGCGCGCCCGCGTAAAAGAACAGTGAGTGATCTCACGTGTTACCACCGAAATATAAGCTCCAGAGGATTGGAAGCCACTTAGACGATTGTATATTTGGAGTTCCCGATTTCCAAAATTCTCGTATCTTTAGAGTTCTAGTGTCTTTTCAAATATTCTTATCTAATTCAATAACTTGGAAGATTGTGGTTTTCGTGCAAAAGTCTAAACTAATTCAACAATAGGGCTAAGTCCATCAACTCGAGTTTCCCTTGTTTCATCTGTGGCCGATAAGAAAATCGTTCCATTTTCTATGTTTATTTTGACCCGAAATTTCTTGCGAATAGAATAAATACTATATATACATATATTCCAGCACGATATTCAGTACCCTCCAATGTTGCACGTACGCCACTAAAAAATGTTAATAATATTATACTATGTGTTCTTGCCTCGGCACCCGAATGTACTAATTAAGCCCTCCGAAAAATAGAAGTTCTTTATCTGCAGGCAAAGTGTATTTTCGCAGTTCGAATCTTAGGTTTGGATTTTGAATGAAAGTAAGCAAACTAAACTGAAGTTGGTCAAGTAAATATTTCTTTCCGTCATGATCGCGAAACTTTCAAAGTATATTGTTACATAACTTTTTTAAAAACACAAGCATCATTAATTGCGTGCTTGGAGAACATTCTGGAACCAATTTTTTTTATTTTTCTCAAAGCTAAAAAAATTCTGTAAAATTAGGATATTTATTAAGAAAATATTCCAGATTCTATTAATTCTTTATGGTAATCCTTTGGATTATTTTTAAATCTCTTGAAATTTAGTCTTACGTTGAAAAATGGCAAAAAATGTTCCCACAAATCTTAGGTTAATTTTCTATTCTCTTGAAACACCTACAAATTCTTAAATAGCATTTAAGTTGTTGGTTTCTAATCTGAAAAAATCTAGATTTCTGAAAAAATGAATAAAATAATATTTCGTTTAAAATTAGGTTTATATCTTTACAAAACTTCGGAAATTTTATGTAATCTTTTGAATAAAACAAAAATTTTATCTTTAAATTATTTTGTTCTTGGAATAGGTCGAATAAGCCATCCTTTTTTGACTACAGAGCGACAGTAAATTAGCACTTTATTGTACGGGAATGAGCTGTGCGTGAGGTAACAGCAAGTAGGAAGCAGTGACTAAGAAGAGAAAGATCAGTGAAATAAAAAAAAATAGGAAGCACTGAGTTTGAAACTGCGTTAACCTACAAAGTGCATTTTAGACTTGAAAGGTCGCTCCACGTGCGTGCGTCGGCAGTAAAATCAAGTGTCACTTTACAGCAGACGAGCGTCCATTTTGTCTATTTCAGTAAAGAAGTTATATTCTCGGACCTGAAGATCAAAGATCAATTTTAATATATATTTCTTACAGTTTTCAATCATTGGTGTAAAACTTATTAATATCTTTAAAAATAATTTTAGTTTTTTCTATAATGTTGTTATCAGACAAGATTGAACAGGTCTGGTTTAAAATCTTTACCCCACTTTTTTGTCATTTTGCAACGAATTCACAGTGAAATATAAAGAACTTAACAAAATATAATAAGATCATAGAAAAAACCATGAATAAATTTTCTCAATTATTTGGATAAACACACTGCAGCACGCTTATCGTCGTTATTAATATGAGTATGCTTTAGGGCCATGTGATGAGTATAACAGCTGATCAAGTCAGCCCTAAGATCAATATTTTTTCACCCATATTGAAGAATAAAAGTTTAAATAAGGCGGAAAGTTTTTTCGGAAAATGTTAATAAATATTAAAGGATCGTTTGTGGCCTTGCAAAGAGTTGGAGGAAGAAAAAAGTTTATTTATGCAAATAATGATTATCGATGGACATAATAAGTTTTACAGCAGAAGTTTGACTTTTAACTTTTTTTGACGGTAATCATGCAATCTATTTTACCTACAAACCCCTAGAAGTTCTACCCCTAGAAGTGCTACTTATGTCAGACTAAATATGTTTATTTGCATTTCAAGTGCAAGCATTCGTTTTTGCATTATTTGTGAATAATATTCGTGAGCGATTTTTGCTCCTTTGCCCCACTTTGATCCAACATGTCTGACTAATGAACATGACCAAAAATAGCTTAGAACACTAAAAGCGTGTACCAAAAGCCAATCCAATAGAATTTTTTTAAAAAAAGTTATCGTGCTGACAGACAGACAGGCATAAATACATACAGACAGACCGACAGACAGACACATTCGTAGAAACCTATTTTTTTGATTAAGGGGGTCTCAAAACGTGGATATTTGACGAAAACTGGGGGGGGGGCTGTCAAATTTAAGACATATCGAATACCTTCTCTGAATGTTCCACATTTTGAATACCATAAATAACCGTATAGGTAATTTTTGAATGTTGAAAAATGTGGTCTCAAAAATATTCAAAATGTGCCCACTTTCTGAATTTTTTTCCAAAATGGCTGGCTAACGAACTTGACCTTTAGTTTAGAAAACTAAACAAGTATACCGAAGGGCAATATAATAGATCAATTCTTTCAAAAGTTATCGTGTTCACAGACAGACATACATACAGACAGACATAGAGACAGACAACTACATTCGTAAAAACCTGTTTTGCAAATTCAGGGGGTCTCAAAACGTGGACATTTGACAAAAACTGGGGGGGGGGGTCAAATTTTACACAAATCTGATACCTTCTATGATGAAAAAGTAAAAAATAATAACTGTTTCGCAGAAAATTAACATACAATTCCTCTATTTGACAGAAATACAAAACATTGTCCTTGTCGCTTTATTCTCATAGTCCGAGTTTCTTATTTTCCTCGCTAACATGATAAGATATCAGTAAATGTTATAGGCTATATTGATTCGAGCAGTTCTTTTCTGCTCTCTTCATTATTTTAAAGTAGGCATTTTAAAATGTCTAATTCTGAAATTTTTTTGTTAAGCTGAGAAAATACTAGAAGCTACTCTGAAACATACATTTAGATTTTGAATGAATAGTTGCAATGTAGTTTAATTTATGAGAATTCAAGTCTCAAGTTATGGTCCATTTTTAAAGTTTAAACAATAATAGCCTCCGAAGAATGTTTCTGCGAGGAATGTCAACAGACATTTTTTTCTCTGTTTTAGAAAAAGATTAGCTGGGGCATTAAAAAAGATCAAAGACTCAGAAATCAAAATACATTGAGTTATTATTATTGTTATTTTGATTAATTTTAATTACAAGTTAATCATAATATTTTAAGATGGTTATAGATCAAAAAGGTAATTTTTTTCAAATTTTCTTAACTACTTAAATGAAGTGTATAATTATTGTTTCCATTCTCTACTATAAAATAAGTTGAGATGGGGCGAAGGCGGCCCACTGGAGTTTCCCTTATTTCATCTAAGGTCAATTTGGTAATCGTTTCACTTTGAATGTTTATTTTTATACGATATTTGTTGCCAGTGGAATGAATACAAATAACGGGCTGCAACGTTTTTGTGGCCCATTTTACAAAAGACAGTTAAAGTTCCTTAGTTTTCAGTATATCAAAAATAAAAAATTTTCGATTCATTTTAGAAGCATATATCCATATAATTTTAAATGTCCAAATTAAACAAAGGTTAAATTGACCGAAAATATTTTTCAGCATACGGCCCCCTGAAAGGCTCATCCTCAGTGGCTTCCCCTAGATTTGCAAAAATTTACCATTTTTTCTCAGGATTCCGATTCTTGAACTTTTGTTATTAAGAGGGGAGGGGCGGGAATATATTAAGGATTATGGATATTCCGGATGGTATTGATTTTTCTAAAAAAGCATAAATGGCAAATTTCTTAAAAATTAAAAAATACACAGTTTGCAATTATTTTTAAACAGAAATATACAATAGGGCGAAGTGAAAATGATCTAATTAGTCGAATCATTTTCAACGCATGTATGGTGTGTGGGAAGTGACCAATTTCGAAACCGTGGTAAAAAGCAGTTAAAAAAATACTACTTCAGAAATCTGAAATGATTTGTAATTTGATACATTTTCATAAATTTCTGAAAATGTAGCTAATTTTTCATAAATTTTAGGAAATTTATCAAATTTTCAGAAATTGTTGAAATTTATCAAATTTTCAGAAATTTTTGAAACGTATCAAATTTTCAGAATTTTTTGAATTTTTTTTCCAAAAAGCCTTGTATAAACTAAATTTCTATAAATTTTCGGTAACTCATAAATTTACAAAAAAATTTCCGGAATTTTTAGGTAATGTTTGTAATTGTAGCATAAATTTCCAAAATTTACCATACATTTTCAAATAAAGCTAACTTCACACTTGTGTGGAACTGCCTAGTTTCCGCACTTGTAGCAAAATATACTTTTTTTTTAATTCGGTTAATATCTTCTGTTCCTTTTTTTGAATTTAAAATACAAAATTTCGGAAATTATAAAAAATTTCCCTATTGCTTCAAAAATTATGGCGAATTTTTTCTGTGCACATTTTTTGCTACTGAATAGTAATAAAAAATTATAAATTAAAAAAAAAATTTTTTGCTTAATTTAGAATTTTTTTAAAATGGCAAAAAAAAACATTCTTTTTTTAGTAAGTCCTATGCAAATTTGTCATATGAAATCTGAAATATATAATATACATAATTTTTAGTATAAACCAAATATAATCTGCAATCAAAATGTCTCAAAAAACGTGAAATTGACAAGATTTGAACGCTTGAAACAGTAAAATCTGACTTGAGATAGCTATATGTCTGGAAAAGGATTCTTTATTCTATCTTTCTGATAGCTTAATGGGAAACCGCCTGACCGGAAATCGGAAGTACTGTGGTTCAATTCCCAGTCGAGCTTCATGAGTAGCTCTATCTACTCTGAAAAGACGCTAAGAATTTCTGTTATTCTCTTATGATAAGACAGAATCCGTAAACAACAACATCCTTTTAAATACTAAAAATTCTCAATTTAGAATTTTTTTAAAATGGCAAAAAAACGTTCTTTTTTATTAAGTCCTATGCAAATTTGTAATATAAAATCTGAAATATATAATATACATAATTTCGAATATGAACCAAACATAATCTGTAATCAAAATGTCTAAAAAGAACGTGAAATTGACAATATTTGAACGCTTGAAACATATTTCAAAAATTTTTGTTTCAAAAAACAAAATAACTGCTTTTTTCTTTGGTTCAAGCTGAAGAAATTTCCGGTTCAACATATTAAACTTTTTTCAAAATGTGTGCATAGGACTTAATGAAAAAAAACATGTTTTTGGCCATTCTCAAAAAATTCTAAATTAAGGCAAAATTTTTTTAATTTATAATTTTTTATTACTATTCAGTAGCAAAAAACTTATATTAAAGAATTCGCCAAAATTTTCTAGGCAATAGGGACATGTTATGGAATTTTCAAAATTTTGAATTTTCAATTAAAAAGGGAACAGAAGATATTAACTGATTTCAAAAAAAAATTTTTACTTGTTCATGATGTCAACCTACAAATTTTTTTCTTAGCTCAAACGATTCGACTAGTTTGATCATTTGCACTTTTCCCTAATATACAAGTGCATTTAGAATAATGAAAATATTAAGATATTAAGAACCTTCAAGCAAAAGTTATTCACACATATATTAAATTACTTTCATTTTCTTTCACAGGCATTTTTTTAATAATTAAGTACAGCAAACATTGTGATATAGCGCCTTAAAATTCATATTTTTAGTTCCTTTGGAATTTTTCTATTATGGCAAACCGCATATTGGGGGGGTTTCTTAGTATGACTCGAAAATGAATTTCCTACTCCGGCTTGCGAACTTCGCTAACTCATGTATCATTTTGGCAGTCGACACTATCACACTATAATTGCCATATTTTATCTGAAAATGCATCGCCTTTCATACCCAAATCACATGAAAAAGTCTGTAACGAAATTGATAGCGACATCTCATACTTAATTCGAAAGACATTTTTTTTCAGTACAGAATAACGCTTATTTACAGTTTATAAAGGAACCGCATCATAATCTTGCCTTAACTGGCTGGATAATATTCCGGTGTTGCCTTAATTGGCCGGATTGTGCAATGATATCTTGTTGATATTGACTTAATTACCCGGACTTATTTCCTTTATTGGAATATTGTTCAGGGGTCCTAAACTACAAAATGTGCAAGGAACAGAGAGTTCGGCATGATCCCTGAGCGTAGTGCCAAACATTCTTCGAAGGTCCGTGGAACTCCTTTCGCGTCCATGAAAAGTGACATTTGGTCCCTTGTAACACGAAACCTGGTGTTTTTAGACCCAGTGTCTAAGGACTTTAATTGATCAAGATATTATGAACTACTAGGCAGTCTGATAAGTACCTGAAAATTCTAAGAGATGACATTAGTATTCATTAATGTGAACCATTTTAGTCGAGCTTGATCCTTTAAATGACGCCTGTCAAAACTTCAGCCATTTATGTTTACGCATTTACAAGTTACAGCACTGAGAAGCGACTAACCT
Organism: Belonocnema kinseyi; assembly: GCF_010883055.1. Lineage (NCBI taxonomy): Eukaryota > Metazoa > Arthropoda > Insecta > Hymenoptera > Cynipidae > Belonocnema > Belonocnema kinseyi. The sequence goes on from NC_046666.1 coordinate 22,348,306, forward strand.
CCGAGTTTTTTTTAATATGGAAAAATCGGAGTTTCCAGTTTTGATCAAACACTACTATCTTTGCAAGAAAACGATATCCGAGACCAAGGTTAAGCTGGATAAGTATTACCCGCACTCTGCACCGTCGATTGGAATGATTCATAAGTGGTTTACCGAGTTTCGTTGTGGCCGTACGAGCACAGCTGATGCTGAACGATCTGGGCGCCCAAAAGAGGTCACTACACCAGAAGATGTCGAAAAAATCCATGATATGATGTTGAATGATCCTAAAGTGAAATTGAGAGAGGTAGCTAATGCTGTAGGCATATCATTGAAACGTGTGGGCAACATCGTGCATTCAGTTTTGGGCTTGAAGAAGCTCTGCGCACGATGGGTGCCGCGTTTGCTCACTGTGGACCAAAAAGGAATTCGTGTGACAACCTCCTAGCAGAATTTGGCATTATTTTCGCGTAAACCGACCGAGTTTTTGCGCCGATTCATAACCATGGATGAAACCTGAATCCACTACTACACTTCTGAGTTAACGCAACAGGCAAAACAGTGGGTTCCACTGGGCCAAAGTGCTCCGAAGCGTCCGAAAACGCAACAATGGGTCGGAAAGGTTTTGGCCTCCGTATTTTGGGATGCACATGGCATAATATTCGTGGATTATCTTGAAAAAGGTAAAACCATAACCGGAGCATACTATTCATCATTATTGGACCGATTGAAAATCGAAATCGCCGAAAAACGACAGCATGAAAATTGCATGAAATCGGCTTCGAATCGGTTTCTCAGCCACCGTATTCACAAGACCTGGCCCCCAGCGACTATTACTTGTCTCCTAACCTGAAGAGATGGCTCCCCGGTAAGCGTTTTTACTCAAATGAGGAGCTCATAACTGAAACTGAGGCGTATTTTGGAGACCTTCCGATCGAGTACTTTTCGGACGGTATCAAAAAGTTATAAAATCGTTGGACTCGCTGTGTCGACCTAAAAGGAGAGTATGTTGAAAAATAAAACCGACTTTGGCCAAAAAAACGTCTCCGTGTTACATTTTTCAGGGAGCTATCAGACTCCCTAGTACATTATGCTACAGTTTCAGCCAATTTGACCGAGACCATATTTTCTATAGGTGTGTGCGGGGTCCGCATTTATTGATGCCAATACGAGGTCTGTTCAATGTATAAGCTACACGGTTTTAAGTAAAGAGTGTTTTTTTGTTTGTCGGATTGTAAAATGAACTGTCTGAAGGAGCAACGAATTGCTGTGAAATTTTGTGTGAATCTCGGGAAATCTACAACTGAAAAATTTGCCATGCTCAACACGGCCTACGGTGATGTTGCCATGAAGCGTACTGTATGTTTTAAGTGGCATGAACATTTCAAGGGTGGCGACAGATGTATTCTCATGCCGCACCTTCTCTTGGTGTAAGCTCTAGGTCTCCTGTTTCCAGGTGCAAGACTGCACCTACCAGGCGTCCTTCTGTTGACGGAAAGGGTCTAGCACTTGACCAACTTCAATTTACTCTGATTAGTTCCGTTTAAAATCCAGATCGAAAATTCAAACTTCGAAGATACATTTTTTCTGAATATAAACAAAATTTTATTATTCGGGTAAAAGTAAAGATGCAAAGTAGAATTATTACCAAATTGAGCACAGATGAAATTAGGCAAATTTTAGTAGACTGCCTTCGCTTCATCTTAAACTATTTTCGAGAGCATCATGTAAACGACAATCATATACATCATTGAGTCAGTTAGGAAAATATAAAAATGAAAATAATTTTTTTTGATCTAAAGGCACTTTACAACTCTACGTGTAAATTGTAATTGCTGTTAATCTTAAAAGCTCATTGTATTGTGGATACCAGGGCTCCGATATTTCAGCATTTCCACTGTCAGTCTTTTTCGGAAACAGGTAAAAAAGTCCTGTTTAACATTCTCAGAGAAACAATCTTTAAAGACAATTATCAAAATTATCTAGTTAACTCTTCAAATAACAGAAAATACTCAACGTCATTTTTAACAAAAGGAAAAACAAAATTTTTTCATTTTTAAATTAAATTTTTTGTCAAGAAAGATCTGTTTTCGTCGCCCCGCTGGGAATCGAACCACGGAACTTTCCGTTGCCTGCCGGATGTTTTCCCATTAAGCTATTAGAGAGAATAAAAAAATCCTTTTTCAGAGATTGATGCTATCTCAAGCTAGGTATCACATTTATTATAGGAGTAATTTTAAAGATATTTATATGGCCATCACAGGTTCAGTGTAGGAACAAGAGTATATCTTTTTTCAGAGGAAATTCAATTTTAAAATTGGAAACAAAAATTATTTCCCATGTTATCAAAAAACTCGTTTAGTAGTTTCTTATGTTGTAAGAGTTCACTTCCTCGATAGTGTTGATTTCTACTTTCACGGGTTGTAGAATCATTTGCAGCTCTATCTACTTGGTTTCTTCAAATATGGCGGGTCAAATACAAGTTTATTTTAAATAAAAATATTTTTTCAACATGAATCCAATATCATTTATATTTAAGAATAAAAATGTATTATTTAACAGGTTTTAAAATTTCAAATAAAATTCAGAACATATTAATAATAATATAAATAATATGTTCTCTTTTGAGGAAATTAAATTTATGTTCTTGTACTGATATGTGAAATATTTACATCAATATCTTAGTAGAGCGAGTCTGACGCATATAATTAATGAGATTTTGATTGAGATAACATGTACAAACTATAATAAAACAATAAAATATTAATTAGATACACTGTAACTACATTCCTTTTTTTACTGATAAATCAGTTTTTTCCCTAATTGCAAAATATGAGGATCGTTTATACTGCGGCCTTTTTCTTGACCGTGATACTTAGTTGTATTGGTAAATATAAAACTATACTAAATTTATAGTCTTAAAACATTTTTAACCTTAACAACAATAAAAATGTCTGACTCGGAACATACATTCTATCATATCGTTATTATTCTTCAAACTAGATTAGAGTTTTTCTGAAGCGAATTTTAGCTCAAAGTTTAATTATTTTGAATATTAATTTAAGCTATAGGAAGACATATCTTTCCATTTAACTATTATTGTTAGTATCTTTACTACAAAATCAATTAATTAATTGATTTCCGTATTTTTTAAAAATAATTTCCAAGTTTGTTTTTAATCTCTATTGTTTTCCGACTATGTATTTGCTCCTGAAAGAAATAAGAGAGACAAAATCACAGTAGTTCGTGAACATAAAGCTTATTTACCTTTGAGAAAAAAAATATTCAAGAATTAAATTTAGATTTAGATTCTTTAGAAGCTTTGAAATTCTATCTAGACAAAAAATTATTTAACCCTATTCTTTACAATGTTTCCCATCAAATTTTATACTTTGCGTAATTGTGAACTAGTTTTCAGAATGCTCGAAATTTTAATCAAATACTATTCGCATAGAAATCTTATAATTTTTTCTCAATACTTTTTCCTTGAAATTCTTATTGGAATTCCAGTAAATATTATCCACTTAGGACTTTTATCAAATTCTACGTTTTAAAATGTTGTAAGTTTCTGTAAAATGTGCTTGGATGCTATGATTTTTATAGCAATCTAGACGTAAACACGTGAAATTGAGATGTGAGGTTTCACAGTCCGAGATTTAAAATGTGAACTCATAAAGAAAAAC
>NC_046666.1:22352067-22366716 GCF_010883055.1 Belonocnema kinseyi
TCTATTCCAAACTAAAAAATTCAAGATGATGAACAGTAAAATCAAATTATCTTAAGGTAGGCCTAAAGTCGAAATCGAGAATCTAAAAAGACGAATTCAGCTTGTGCGTTCATTATTTCATTTGTAGCACACTTTGAAAAATAAAGTTCTAAATTTTATTAATAAATGTCAAAAATAAATTGGATTTTTTTTATTTCTCAAATACTGTTACATTTTAATTGGTAATAATTTCTTTCACATGTAACATTACATGCAGTTTATATTCAAGAAACTTAAATACATAATTAATAATTCAGAATTTATTTAATTCGGAATGCCTGGGATATTTCTAAAATTATGACACCCAAATTAATTATGTAAAGGCGCTATTAATTTAGAATAATATAAGAAATTTGTTTTATATTGAGAATCTGTACGATTACAGAATAAAAAAAGCGTGTGTCCTTAGAAATTGAACAACTTTACAATTATCCATTTAAAACGCGCTAAAAGATTATTCTCCGGGGTCTAATTCTAAATTTACCTGAATGTATATTTCGGGGTAGCTTCCAGCATTTTCCCAGTTAAAAAAAATCCAGAATAAAATCATTTTAACCAACTATTAAAAAAAATTATTGAGGCAACAAATAATTACGTATTTATAAATATGTTATGACGTTGGCGATAATAATTCAAAGTTTTAGCGATAAGAATAAAGCGCTTAATGTTCGGTCTTTCTGTATAGAGGAAATAAGGACCGAAGAGGCAACTGATTAATTAAGACGCAATTTATTATTAGCAAACAAATGTAAAAAGTACACGGAGATAAGATTCAAAAGAACATGCCGTAATCGTAACCAGTAACAAATCTGAACTGTCATGGTTGCCTGGTTGCCTGCCCTCAAACGTGCGTTCATAATATTTACAGTCTATAAAGGACCAACCCACATCATCTTCCCGGTTTATAAGCCATCGACTTTGATGTTTTTAGTAACGTACAGAATAATGCCGTATGTCTATATATTCATTCTGTGAGTGAAATACTGCATTCTGTGCGAGCATCTGGGCTCCTTGATTGTCGTTCCAAACTGGAATTGGTTTATTCATTTAGACTCAAATCTCTTCCAGGAATCTTCGATGGTTAGAGCCACCAGTGACAGCCATGTACTCTGCATCTGTACTACGTCGATCGTTTGTACAGTCGCTCTAATCTGTATCTGTAAAACCTCGTAGTCCAATCCCTGTTTCTCTGAGTTAAAGCATGTCCCTTTAGAATCTGAAGAGTTAATGTGGATTTCTTTTCGGATTTTTCCATTCATGTATGTCGTGGTTATGTACGGCTTATGAATTGTTATTTTGTTTACAAGTGCAAGAGCTGTTGTTCTGAAGGAAACCCTTTGCCATGAGACAAGCATTTCACCAGTCTTTTTGTTAACTTGAACCGTCACGTTTGAGATATGTGATTTGCATTCACTTCGATTGCACCTCCTCAACATTGCATCTAGACATCGCCTCACGAAAAGCAATTTCTGCTAATCCAGCGGTTTTTTTTGTCAGCTCTACTTCCTCCTGTTCGTTTTTTTTTTACCATGTTGAAATGTTTTCTCCGGCTTCCTCTCTATTCTGTAATTGTATTTGTAGCCTATCCGGTGCTGTTCTTTATTCAACATGATGTGCTGCAAATTGGACTGGAAGTTCTTTTCCTTCAGGTAAATTCTCTTCTTCCTTTATATCTTCTTCTTCAGGTTTTCTTCTTGAAGTGTTAGTGGAATTAGCTTTAACTTTAGTGAATTTCAAGGTTACAAGGTTACAAATACAAGGTTGCAAAGGTTACTAGGTTACAACTACTTGGTTCATTCCAGCTCTCCTGCCACTAGCTTTTCGTCCCTAGCGACTTTCCTTTGGTACCTTTCATTTAAGTTCTCCAAATACTGATGACAAATGTTTAGATTAGATTTTTTCTTTTCGACTGTCACTAAGGTTGTTTGCTCCACGTTATTTCAGACATCATCAAGATCTGCAATAATCTTGCACCGCTTTCTTTCACCGTCTGCATCTAAAACTGCATCTAATTCGAAATGATCAGAGCTATTCACTTTACAGTTCCCTTTTCACATATTTTAGTCGAAGCACAATTTGCGAGGTTCAGTATACGTTGCCCTAGCGTCGAGAATTTTTCGCATTTCTGTCTATATTTCCACATGTGCGATATGCAGCTACTTTCTAAGTACCGCTCACTTTCACTGTGAGTTTTTCCAACTTTTAGGGGCCGTCCATAAAGGACGTCCGCCGCATTTTCGTAATTTTAGACCCCCTTCCTGCGTATCCAATTTTGTCCGATTTACAGAACCCTCCCTCACTTAAAATATCCGATGGTAATATCAGATGGTCTTACCCGGAACCACTGGACTGCGTTGCAATCGCCTGAATCATCGCTTTAGAATTTAAAATCGCCTACAAATCATCAAATATAGGAATTTTTCGTGTTTTATAATTCTTGTTTTTAAATTCCTAGTTTTCCTGGGCAAACCTTCTCCATGTTTCGGAATTTATTATGTTCATGGCATTTGAATTTAAAGGCACTCTGTGACGTAGTTCATTTACTGCTTCTACCGTCAGTCTGCAATTTTCCGTGTTTCATATTGGTCTGCTATCTTGCACCTCAGCAACTCACTGCCATGGTGTTCTCGACATTTTCATACATTTTGTTGTTTAAAGTGTCTGCCTTTTCCGTGATTATGTACATCTTCGCCTTACGGCATCTTGGGCAAAGCTAATGGTTTGAAAAACATGGTCTTTCTAAATGGTTCTTTTGACTGGTAACTGGATTCTAGATTTAGCCTCCGTGACGTATTACATCCCTTAATCTGTTTTATTTTGAAAAGAAGGATGATTAGAGCTAAGTTGCATTGTGTTTTGAGATCAGCCTCGTTCTAGGCCGTTGACGTACTTCTAGCACTCGTTTCTTATCAGTGAAAACTTCATTTGTACTTTCCACGTTGCATAATCTTCTTTAGCTATCGTTTCCACGCTTGCCCAGTGGGTCGTATTAATTTTGGCAAATATTTCACGGATAGATTTATGTTTAGATAACTTATTATTCAAGGCACAATTTATTAGTAGTAAACAAAACTGAAAAATAACCAAAGATAAGATTCAAAAGAAAACTGAATTTTATTTCTTGGACTATATATAAAATTTTAAACACATTCTTGAAATTGCTATTGATTGGCCATTATCGTTGAAACTCTGCGTAAATTAAGTCTAAATAATTACAAATTTAATGTATATCCTATATACAATGTCCAACATTAGGCTAATTTCGATGTTTTTTAGAAACAATTTTGAGGTACGTTTTCTAATCTCTCTTGATTTCCGAATATGTCCTTCCATCTAGTGGAAAGATTAGAGACAGCAAGACAGTCTCTCATGCACATAGCATCTACATGCATACAGGTTCAAAAAATTATTTTCGAAAAATGAAATTGAAAGAGAATTTTATTTTAAAAATTTGATAAAATGCCTCGAGTAATCTTTGGAGCAAAATTCAAGCATGAAATTCTATCAGAAGATTAGGTGAATCCTATTTAATTTAATCAAACAAATTTCGTAAATGAACAACTGTCAACACATTTAAAAAGTCGTATATTTTTCTATGGTAGTGTTAAATAAAAACTTGTAAGATTCTAGAGCATAGTATTTAAGATTAGTATTCAGCGTTTAAAAATTAAAGAGTTCTAATCAGAAAATGTTAATTTGATTACTTTGGTTTGGTTTCTCTTCAGAGTTACTTCAAATTCTATGCGTCTTCCAGCAAAAAAAAAATCGGTTCAAAATGTTATATTGAAGTCATTTCTACATTCAGTAAATTGTTTCTAAAATGTATACGAGCGATTGAATTAATAATTTCAAGAACTGCTGGCCTCCGCAATTGCACAGCCGTGTGTCAGTGTGTGGCAGCGTCAACAGTGGATCACCATCAGTTTACAATAGACTGTTTACGTTTACACAGACTGAGTAAATTACTAGGCAAGTGCGAGGCAACGCCTAAGCACCTCGTATATTAGCGCTCTTGTGTGATAAAACATGTATTCCTAAAAGAAAATGTAATCGTCAGTTTTTTGTTGCAGAATTAAGTTCACAGTTTGATTGCTTGCCTAATGGGGCTCCTATTCCTTATGATTCTCGTGGCGGCCTATCTCTTTCTTCTTCTCCTTCTGCCAGACAGCATCCTTCTGCCAGTTCTGTTCTTCCTAGAAATTCGGTTCCAAATGTCAGTTTTGTTGCTCCTACCAGTTTTGTTCCTCCTGCCAGTTATGTTCCTCAGATCAGTTCCGTTCCTCATGCCAGTTCCGTTCCTCATGCCAGTTCCGTTCCTCCAGTCAGACCTGAACCTTCGCTCAGGTTTCCGTCTCCTGTCGAACATTCTCATAGCGTAAGGTACCGATCTCCTTCAACTAGTCCTATAGAAACACCTACCAGGCTTATTTCTTCTGACGGACTGAAATATGGACTAGACCAACTTCGATTCATTCGTCTAATTCCTACAACAAATCCGCACCGGCAATTCGAACTTCGAAGATACACTTTTCCTGCGAATAAACGAATTAAAGTACGCCTAGAATGTCGTGTCTATAGACCCGTAACACAATATGAACAAATTGTATTATCAACTCATGATGGTGATGTGTTTGCAATATTGACGAGTAATAATACACTTGCTGGAATATATGCATACAACCCTTGCAAGAAACGTAAAGAACGGGCAAGAGTGAACATAGATAGTGGTATTATTACTCCACTGACACCAGGTGAACGCGAAGAAATACCAGTTGGCCCAAATCGCCGCATCTTACGTGCTTTTAGAGTCGTGCATATAAACCACAGTGATAGGTAAGTTAATTTTCAAGTCGCATTAGTCGCTTTTTTCATAAATAAAACCAGAGGACTTAAGGATTTCTGAACTTCATCAAATTATATTTAGTTCATTTATTTACTCTGAATCAGTTGTAATTTTCTTGAAACCACCTGAATTTGGTGAATATTCAAAGAATATTCACAATCTTTTGAATTCATTTATAAGCCATTCAAACTGTCATTGGTTTATTATAGATTTAATGTAATTCTTATTTATTATTCCATTCAATCATGGTTACCTAGTCCAATGTCATGTTTCAAGATTTGGATTTTTCATTACAAATTCTTTAAATTTCTTTTGAATTCTGCAAAATGATCAGCAATGATTTTCATTAAAAGGGACTTTTCCAGTTTACTTTGATCAAAAATTCCACTGTTGATTCAAATATGGTTGAAGATTTGAATGACAACTTAAATCAATTGTTTGTTTTGATGAAACAATTAGGAGAAAATATTTTAAAATATGTTTAATCATTTCAAATGAATTCCTAAAATAACAAAACTTTTGTCGAAGATTCTAAAGCAGACTTTTTTCATTTTACAACATCGCTGATCTTAGGATCACCAACATAAACAAGTCTTAAAGATACATTTGAGCGCTAATGTATCATGAATGAAAGTTTTTGTAAATTAAATCTCTAATAAATTTCTTTTAATAAAAAAATCATAGATTACCTTATGTGAATTTAGAAACAATCACGCTAATTTAATGTTTCTACTGTCAGACTTCATTCTCCGCTGATGTCTTCTTCTGCCGAACCTTCTCTTCGTGCAAGGTCCAGGTCTCCTGTTCCCAGGTACATTACTCCACCTACCAGGCTTCCTTCTGCTGATGGAAATGGATATGAACCTAACCAACTTGAGTTTATTCTGCTTCATTCCATTCCAAATCCGAGCCGAACATTCAAACTACGAAAATACAACTTTCCTGGAGATAGACAAATTTTATTGCTCAGAGGGAGGAATAATTATGTGCCGATGCCACGACAAGAACACATTGTAATATCAACATTTTCTGGTGACGTCTTTGCAATCTTGGAGAGTACTGAGTATCTAACTGGAATATACGCATTAATTGATCGCAGTGGCGTCATATTTCGGGTAAAAATTAACACACAAAGTGAAGCGATTATCCCATTAACCCCAGATGAGAAGAGGGAAACTCCAGTAGGCCGTCTTCGGTCCATCCTCACTTATTTCAGAATCGAGCATCTAAGAGACACTCATACACGTCATTGAATCAATTAGGAAAATATAAAAATAAAACATACATGTTTTCGATCCGAAACCATCTTTAAATAATACCAGTAACATGTAATTTAAAATAATGATAAAAACTCACTCTATTATTGATCCCAAGGATCCGATTTTTCGTCAATACCCCAGCCACTCTTTTTCGGAAACAGATAGAAAAAAAGTTCTGTTTAATTTCGTCACAAAAACATTCTTCGAAGACTATTATTATGAATTTATAATGATTTGATTATAATAATTTTCTATTGACAATAGGTATCTTTAATGCATATGGAACCCAACCTAAATCAATTTCTAAAGTTTGGGGGTTGATAAAATATATTAGTTATTTGTTTAATTGATAATTACACTATTTAGTCGAATTCATAAAATTATAAAAATATAATAATCTTAGTGGATAATCAAATTATGAATCAGTTACGAAAGTCATTAGTCATTTTTTGGATTCTTCGCTGTAAAAAAATCTAATGTTCATAAATAGTTACCGAAAAAACTAATTGTAGGTTAGGATTCAATAATAATTTTAATAATTACCATAGTTTATATTGTTCAATGAGATTTTTAGTAGTAATGCGCAATTTATATAAAATTTAAGAAAAATTTGAAAAACCTAAATACTGTCAGATAAAAGTAAAAAACATTTAAAAACATATTAGACGTTATGAGAGCAGTATGAAAAACCATTCTGCTCCAAAAGGATGGCCAAACCATAGATCGGAAGAAAAGAGCGCCAATTTTTAAATAGAATAGAAGAATATTTTAAATATATCAGGAAATTAGAAACCAGCACAATAAAATTAATTTATGTTTTGAAATTGTGCTAAAGTCATAAAAAGAAGAATTATATTGTTTAAAATATTATGATGAATTATAAATAATTAATTCAAGAATTGAAATGTAAGATTCATAAAGAGGTTGAAGATCTGTAATTTTATGAATACTCATTTTCAGTTAATTTGAATAAAAACCATTTCAGCAATTTCTTGATTTTATACGTCCTTAATTGAAAATGAAATTTGTACGGTTTGGTGAAATTCGAAGTTTTACAAAAGTTATTGTTAATATCATTTTTTTGCATGAATTTCGTCATTATTCATTTTCTATCGATTGGTTGGATGCATTTTGCTAATTTTTTTAATTTTATTGCAAAATGGACACTCTTTCGATATTGATTTTTTATTCTTACATAAACCGTGATTTGTGGAAAAAATGAACAATTTATTTAAACAAATTAAGGTAAATATAACTTCTTTATTTAATTTTTTTATGATCATCGGATATTAATCTTTATTTCATAACGCATCTTTATCAAACAATCTTTATTTCATAACGAAAAACATTAAGAATGTCCTTCTCAAAAAAAAAAAAAAATCCATTCATAAAAAAAGGCAAAACAATTAATTTTGTGATTTAATTTTCTTAAACAAAAAGAATTTTTTTATGATCAAGGATAATATCAAGAGGTATTTTTAACATATTTGAAGTTGATTTGAAAAAAAGAAATTATTTTACTAAATAATGCCGATACTATGCATTTGTCCATTAATTTTGTTTAAAAAAATAACATTAATTGTTAAGATTTCCACTTAAAAACACACATCTAAAGTAGCTATATGTAAATTTCACTACAAATATAATTTCTGTTAATTAATTTTTTTTTTTTCAATTATAAATGATTTTTTAAATATCTGATACGGCTGACGCGCGCTAAGTGCTGAGCGAAAAGAAGCAATAACTTACAACTCGATGAAAGTTTTCATGTTTTTCTTTTTGCATGTATTCCAGGATAAAAAACTTAGAGAAGTTACATTTATATTTATTTATTGTAATAAAATGTTCATATATTCGACAAATTACGATTATGGTAAAAATAAAAAATCTGTTTCGAAAGAGTGTTAAAGTAGCAATTAAAATTTTTTAAATTAGCAAAATACATTCATTTTGTTTTGTAAGGGTAGAATATTTTAAATTACAAGAGTTCTAAAAATTTTCTGGAATGACTCAAATAATTTATTAAATTAGTAATTCTGCTTTCTAAAATATGTTCGAGAAACACTAATCTTCGTAATTTAAATATTTGTATGGATACCCAGTTTTTTTACGCATCTGTTAAACTTGTCTGAATACACCAATTTTTACAAATTTTCATTTGCTGATCCGTAGGAAGATAAATCTTATCTAAGGGTCGATTGTTATTCAAATATTTAAATAAAATACTTTTTATTTTTATAAGTGTAATCACTTACGCTTTAATTAAATATTGTTCATATTCAAGAATCTTACACGTATGATTGATAATTTAGAAGTTATTGCATTTTGAGTGTCTAGAAAGTTTCTGAAGTTATGTCATTTAAATTGACAATTTCAAAACATTATTAATTTGAAATTTTCTAAGCAATGCAAATAGTAGATGTTCATTTTATATTGAGATCTTCTAAATGAATTTCTTAGGAATGAAACAAATTTTAATTAAAGTTTAAATATTTTTTAGCTTTCAGTGGAATAAATAACATTTCTCGGTTTTATTTTCATCTTGAAGGTAAACTTAGGTTTCCTCACTGATTATTTCTACAAATTTCAGAAATGAAACCGAAACGTAAATAATAAATATTTAAGATAATAATTTTTTATTCCAATGTAAGTAAAAAATAGGTTTTACAAAGATGTCTGTCTGTTGGTCCTTCTGTTGGCCGATCTGTATTTGGCAGACGCGATAACTTTATAAGAAATATTCTTATTCTAATTTACTTTTTCTCACTGGCTGTGGTCCAAAATTTCATGATGAAAAATAAAAAACAAATATTAAAGCCATCATGATAAATTATATTTTAACTTTATTTTACAAGTTCAAAGAGCGAGATACGTGTTCAGATACGTTATTATTTTCCAAATTCTATTTGAGTTTGTCCGAAATGATTACAAATTTGATCGAAAAGGTTAATTATTCAGAAGAGTCATTTGAGCTACAGGAAGAGCTATCTACTTGTTTAATTATAATTGTTCTAATATTTTTTATAAAATAAATACAGAAATTTCTTTTTTAACTTTTAAACGATTTCGAGCTTCTTTTTCAAATTTCTCTCTCTCTCTTTCCAAATAGGTCCTTACTCCTGAAAAAAGTCCCACTGAAAAAGTCAAAGTTGTTCAATTTAAGTTTAACTTAGGCAAAGAGCTTGTCCACTTTGGCGATTTTTCACTCTTCTAATAGCTATTGAAAAAGTTTTGTCTAGTCTTATGGTCTTAAAAGAAAGCTTAGTTTTTTCCATATAAGACAGTGTAGATTAGAAAGTGAGTTTCCAATTTTTGATTTATAAAAATAAGCGTATCACAACGTGGTTGTGATACGTGTGAATTTCTTCTTCGAAAATTAATAATTTAATTTGCTCGTGCTAATGTGTGACAAAAATATCATCATATATACTGATTTTATTATACCTTGGATTTTTTAACTGATGAAATTAAAACATTAATTTTTATATGAAATTGCGTTTAAAACAAAAAATAGTTTTCAAACTTCAGCTACCATACCTACCTTTTTTATTTTTCAACCCAGCTTTTTACTGGCTATGGTCCTTCAAAAAGATGAATATAATCAACGAGCTCAGGAAACTATAAGAAATACCAACATCAAAAATTCCACCGATCAGCCTCTTAATGATATTCTTGCGGATGAAAACTTTGATGATGTTGAAACTAATCAAATCATCATGTTAAATGGAGAATTCGTATCAATAATGATTAAAATTGAGACTTCTTCTTCGGAAAACTTAAGATGAATGTTACGGTGTACAATGACAAATATTATGAGACCGCAATTAAAGTCCTAGATCAAACCAAATGGAAGTTTAATTCATCAACGAGTAGAGCTGAGAAAATTCAACTTCTGACACTTGCCTCAGAATCTTGAAGTTGCAGAAAACTAATGGTCGAATTCGAAGCATCTGAACGACAAGCTGAAAACGCGAAAAAGTTAGATGATGTATGAGTAACAGAAGATACTTGTGAGTTATCTTAACTCGAAATTTGCGGTCCAAAAGGTGTACCTCGTCTAAGACGGAGCAGGTCAGCATTTTAAGAATAATAGCAGGTCAGCATTTTAAGAACATAAACCAGCAAGGTTTATCCTACAATTTCCCCATTTCAGTGGTCACAGAAGTAATGTAAGGAAACTGAAATCAATTTTCGTAGCAAGGATGATCACAAAGCTACGACTTTAGTTCTGAAAAGCAGATTTGATGCTGCAGTGACAATCAAAGGGATTTTGCAATACAATGCATATGTACCTACCAAAGATAGGAGACATCAATTGAAAAAAAAGTAAAAACGACTGTCACTAGAATAATCGCCGAAATAGACGATACCCACGAAAATCTAAAAACTTTAAACTCCTGCACCTCGGTCAATACGTATCAAAGGCAATGATTGGCCCAGCAATTTTTTCACGTTATTCTTCTTGAATATACAATCATTTTTTTATAAATAAAAATTGTTAATAAATTTATTTGTGGAATAAATTCCTCCTATTAAAAAAATTCGGTTTTGTAAAAATATTTAGAATCTAAAAAAATGAATAATCAATTAAACATTTGAATTTTTAATCTAAAAATTTGTCCTTGTTGACAGACAATCAATTTTCTTCATAGAAATTTCATGCTTTCTGGTACTAAATCATTTAGTAGGAAATGAAGCGTCTTTGGTTAAAAATAAACCTTTTTTTTATAAAATATAAACTAGTTTTTAAAAAGAATTTCCTGTTAAAAGTTGACGTATTTTTTTTAATTCGCCTGCTTGAGTGGTATCAATCTTTCGGCTATGCCCCAGCCAGTCAAATATAAAATCCCAAAACTGAAAACAAAATCCAGGAAATAAATAATTATTTTTAATTCTCAATTATCAATTATCAATTTATTTTTCCTTTAAAAAATTATTTATTTTACTAATTTATTGAAGAAACTGCTTCTACCAAAAGAATTCTATTTATAAATTTACTAGTGAATTTTTACGAAAAGAGTTATATTGTATTCAATATTAAGGCATTTACATGCTTGACCATTTAATTGGAATATATTGCAATTTAACAGAAAATAATTTCAACTTTAATGACGAATATTGATTAACAAAGATGTAACTTAAACTAAGAAGTTGCACCGATACCCGCGCAGAAAGTGAAAAATTTTAATTAATTTAATTTTCAAGCAAAAAGTTAAATTTTTGTTTAAGAAAGATATTTTTTAGAAACTGTCTATATTTAGAAAATTTTTTATATTGGTTTCAACAAATTCTTAGAACTTGTTATTTGCTGATCTGTATGAGATAAGTCTTGTATAATGAACGAGGCTGACGTCTATAATTAATAAGATTGTGATTAATATAAGATATATCAACTCTAGTTAAAATTAAATATTAATTCAACACACTCTTAGCTACATTCGTTTTTAATGTATAAATCAGTTTTTTCTCTAATTGCAAGCTATGCGGATCGTCTATGCTGTAGTCTTTATCTTGACAGTGATACTCAGTTCTATTGGTGAATATAAATATGTACTAAATTTATCATCTTAAAATTTTAATCTTAACGAAATCAAAATTTATTATTTCAAAGGGCTATTAATTTAAAATTGTCTAAGCAATTAAAACATTAGGAGTCTATATTATATTGAAAATTTGTAAGAGTATAAAGAATTAAAAAACATAAATTATCGAAACATCAGCATTAAAAATGAAGATTAATTTGAAGCAAGTGTCTTTAAAAATTAAACTGCTTTACAAGTATACATTTGAATTTTGTTAATTGAAAGAAAATGTTTAGAATTAAAAATTTTAAACTACTAAAAATGATAAATGAAGCAATAAAAAAATGCGTAAATGAATATTGCTTCTAGGCAATTACTAATAGCTTATCATGTTAGCGATAAAAGGAAAGCGATAAACAAATTCGGCAAACAATTCGTAGCCTTTCACACGAGTGAAACCCGAAAATTTCTTTTTATCAAGGTTTTGTTTTCTTTTTAGCACTCATGTTTTATAGTAAAATTTTTCAAACAAAATTCTTAATCATCGTAAAAATCAACTTTCAAGTTGAGTACTTAAAGTCATTTTTAAATATAGTAAATTGTGCCCAAAATCTTCTCTTAGTTTATCAACTTCAGACCAAACCATTATCATTAAATGTGATCCGAGGACACCTATAAATATTAAGTAATTTTAGAGTAATCGCAATCAGTTTCGAAGCATGTAAGATGAATTCTAGAGAAACTACAAATGTTTGAGAGCGTCTTCTAATTGTGAGAAACTTTTCGGTGAAATTGCGGGTTTATTCAACAAAAAAAAACTGTTCACTAGTTGATCACTGAAAGTATTGTCCATCGGTAGCCACTACTTTTTTCTATTTTTCTGGTAGCATAGGACACCAAGTCGAAAAAAAGACTTGTCTTTTGAAGCTACCCACGAATCGACCCATTTATTGTGTTGATGCTTGTGTGGTAGAAGGGGAAGATCAGGAATATAGGAAAATGGCGCAAATGCAAATAACAACTGAGTGATTATATTACTCACGTCCCCAAATTATTTACCCTTTCTTTTTTGAAACAAATTTACATTATTTTTATTTTTAAATTAGAAAACAGACCTATCTGTTTGGAGTGGTACTCGAGTGTTGGGCTTAATGTCTCTGTTTAAATGTTTTTTTCATTTAGAATTATGTGAAGTATAATGTGCAGTAGCAAACCATTTCATGTAATATCATGAATACTCAATGAATTTTTGATCATGCGCTATTTCATGTTTTTTTATATTGCATAAAAAGGTTTGTTTAAGTAAATGAATTCTTCTTGTAAATATAGATAAAAAAATACATTATAATTTGCATGATATGGGTGGAGGTGCGGGGCGGAGGGCTTACCGAAATATAACTATAGTTTGTTCTATCTCCACTAGATGGCGCCACCCCGTTACTTTACTAAGTTCATATTCTAGGTGATACATGGTGCCTGGTAACGCAGATTCCTACTGAAATGACAAGTGGTACAGGCCGCTTAGATTGTTGTGCCATTTCGAGAACAATAAGCGCTAAATACACTATCCCTGGAGATGTAGTACACTTAACTCCATCTCTTAGAAATCCTTTAAACTTAATGGACGCTCCCAGTAATAAGAATCACAAAATAGTATGATGAAAATAAAGCAAAACCACAAAACAACTTCATGCTGCGGAAAGAATTTATTAGCTGGATACTTTAGTAGATTAATTTTATTCTGTTTCATCTTGCAGAATTAAGTTCACAGTTTGATTGCTTGCCTAATGGGGCTCCTATTCCTGTTGGTCCTCATGGCGGCCCATCTTCTTTTTCTTCTTGCGACATTGAGCATCATCCCACCGGTTCTGTTCCTCCTACTAGACTTCGTCCTTCGCGCAGATCACTTCCTTCTGCCGACCCTTCACAACGTACAAGGTCCCGCTCTCATTCTGCCAATTATATAGAACCACCTACCAGGCTTCCTTCTTCTGACGGACATGGATATGGACTGGAACAACTTCAATTTATTCGTCTAATTTCAACTAAAAATCCTCACCGGACATTCGAACTTCGAAGGTACACTTTTCCTGTGGAGAAAAGAATTAAAGTACTTACAGAATGTATCAAATATAAGCCCGTGCCAACCCCAGAACAAATTGTATTATCAACACACAATGGTGACGTATTTGCAATATTGACAAGTGATCACACACTTGCTGGAATATATAAACATAATCCTTGTATTAAACGTAAAGGAAGAGTCAAAATCAATATGGAAAGCGGCACGATTGCACCATTGGCATCAGATGAAATCGAGGAAATTCCAGTAGGCCCCAATCGCCACATCTTGCAAAGTTTTAGACTCGTCCATAGAAACTACAGCGATAGGTAAGTTAATTTTCATGTCACAACAGTAGCTCTTCAAAATGAAAATATTATTTTGCTTTATTCTGTCGACAAATTAAACCAGATGACTTAAGGATTTCTAATTTTGTTTTAATTCCTTTCAATTTACTCTGAATGTGTTGCAAGTTTTACTGAAACAGTTTAAATTCATTTTTAATTGTTACACACTTTATGTGATTCTCATTTACTGATTTTAGTTAACTCCATTTTTCTTAGTGTAATAGAATGTTTCAAGATTTTGATTTTATTATCGTAATTTCTTTAAAATTATGTTTGAATTCTTCAAAATTATCAGTAATTTTTTAAGTTACAGTGACTTTTTTAAATCTATTATATTTCAAAAATTATTTAACATTTGAAAAATTCAAACTTTAATTAATTTTGTTTATGAACCAATTTTATTAAAAATTTAAAGAGAGAAATGATAATTTCAAATGAGTTTCAAGAATCACAAAACCTGTATCAAACATTTTAAAGTAGACTTTTTCCATTTTACATGATTACAACATTTTAGGAAAAATTCGAATTATTTTAAAAGAAGTTGGGTAGTTTAAAAATGTTTTAAAAAATAATTAGA
>NC_046666.1:22366816-22370002 GCF_010883055.1 Belonocnema kinseyi
AATACACTACATTACAAGAACCTACACTGTGAGAGTGCTTGCGATTGGCTAAGAAAAGTATTTGTAAAATTCCGGTTTATATTTGATCCACCCTCGTATTTAGTTTAAAATTAACCCTGCTTTTTCAAAAATTTATATTTTGCGTTGCCGTTTCTACTATTCGGTTAAAAATTAAACTATTTTTATGTGGAAATTTTAACTTTCTAGTTTAAAGTTTAACTACTTTGTCAAAGATAAACTTTTTGTTTAATATTCGTCTATTTTAGCATTTATTTTTTTTATAGATTCATATACTATTTGATTCTTGACACATAATTATACATTAAAGATAATAATGGAGGTTAAAAGATTAATTGAATGTAATTGATAGTAAAGACATGATACTTCTTAATTTATAAAAATGATGATTAATTATTATGCTTATATTTGTGATTATGATTAAGGATTATCTACTGCAGGATCTTTAATTATTGTAAGGTTGTCACCGCCATCAAATAAATTTGTTTACTTTCAATATTCTTTTTTACCGTTTAAGTCAAAAATTAGGCGAGAAGTTTTGTTTAAACAAATTTTATTATAGCTTGTGCCGTGTTTCCAAAAGGTTCATTTTTTATTTTCAAGGTATTTTCATTATAAGAGTTGATATCAATGCTCGTTACCATCGAGAAGTGCAGATATATTTTTACCACCGTGAAAATAAATATAAATCTATCGATAAAGTGAACTCTTGAAATAACAGATAATACTTAATGTCATTGTTGACAAGATGGAAAATAATATATTTTTTAATTGTCTTCAAAAAATATCTACTCTCGTCCTAGGACCTCTCGTCCTAGGACCTCTCGTCCTAGGACCTCTCGTCCTAGGACCTCTCGTCCTAGGACCTTTAGATTAATGGTGAAACACTTGAACGGTAGTCGGAATTTCTGTTGTTCGATTCTCAGTGGAGTGACAAGAGTAGATCTTTTTTTAAATGTTTTTAAAATCCTTAGAATTGAGAATATATTTTAATTTAAAATTTGACATCTAATTGATATTTTTCATCAGACCCCAAAACTTCAAAATTTAATTTCGGTTGCGTTGCACATGAATTATAGCTACCTTTTGTCAATGGGAAATTATTATAAGTAAATCGTTATAATAATTCTCTTTCAACAATGTTTTTGAACGGAAAGTAAACAGAACTTTTTTTTATCTTATCTGAAGAAGACTGGCTGTGGCATTGCTGAATTGCTGAAAGAGCCTTAGCATCCATAATACATTAAGTTTTTATTATTATTTGCAATTACAAGTTACTAATAATATTAAAAAATAGTTTCGGATCTAGAACATTTATTTTTACATCTTAACTTATTCAATAACGTGTATGATTGTCGTTTACATGTTGTATTATAAAATGATTTAAGATGGGACGAATGCGGCCTACGGGAATTTCCTTAATTTCATCTGGGGTCAATTTAGTAATCGTTCCAGCTTGAACATTTATTTTCACCCTATATTTGTTGCCAGTGGCATAAATATATGCATATATTCCAGCAAAATATTTAGTGGTCTCCAATATTGCAAAGACGTCACCCGCCAATGTTGATAATACAATGTGCTCTTGTCTTGGCATCGGCACATATTTATTTCTTCCTCCGGATAATAACAGGTTTGCATTTCTAGGAAAAGTGTATTTTCGTAGTTCGAATACCTGATGTGGATTTTGAACGGAAGTGAGCAGAATAAATTGAAGTTGATCAAGTCCATATCCCTTTCCGTCTGAAGAAGGAAGCCTGGTAAGTGGAGCTATGTACCTGGAAACAGGGCCCTTGGGCCTTGAATGAAGATAAGGTTCAGCAGGAGAAGAAATCCGCGGAAAATGAAGTCTGGCAGGAGGAAAATTTAGAGCAGCACAATTATTTCTAAATTTGTATAAGGTTCTCCACGATTTTTTAATATAAAGGGATTGGTCGGAGGTTTATTTTTAAAAATTTTTATTCTATGATATACAATAACGCCAAATAATGAAAAGACAATTAAGTTTTCGAGAACAACGATTGCCATACTTTTAAAATGTATTATTACATAATCGGTGTCGATATACTCGCATTATTGATCGCGCACTTGAAAAAAATGAACAACAGCTTATAAATTGAAAAACAAATTTCAATATTTTTATTTTTTCAAAATTTTAGAAATTCTTGAACACCTTTCAAAATTACTTAAATTATTCCTCAAAATTTTTTGAAATCTTCTGTATTTGTTTTCATAAGCTCTGCAAATCTTCCGTAATGTTTGAAATCTTTTTGAATACTTTGTTAAAATTAATTTTTTGAATCAAATAATCAGTTATAATCTTTCCGGAAGGTTTAAGATAATTTGTTGCTATCTTGAAGTTTTTTAACATGTTAAAAAGCTGTCTAATTGTATTTTACGAATTTCAAAAATGTACGTTGTTTTGTTTTTAAAGTTTAGATTGTTTCAGAAACTTTAAAAAAAAAATTTAATATATTTTTATATAATATTTACTTTTATTAATTATTTGAGAAAGTTCAGTGGAATTAAAAACAAAAAAGTCGAATAGTCTTACAGATTCTTTTTTACCAATGTTGGGAATCCTTTGGATTATTGTAAAATAGGTATGACTATAGTCTCAAATTACATACAATTTTTCATTTCCTAACTTATTTTTACACGAAGCGCTACATTGAGTTGAAAATTTGAAATAATATATAACAAGCACTAAGAAAAATTGTTCTGGCCTTAAATTTAAATAATTATGAAAAAAGGAAAAAGAATGATATACAAAAAAAACTTTTCTTATCATTATACAAATTTAGGACCAGACTAACATTCCTTAGTGCTTCTTATTCAATATGTTAATGTCTCAGCTCGATGTGGCGATTCGTGTGAAAATAAGTTGTGATATAAAAAACTGTCGGTAAGGTAGGAATGTGGTCATGTGACATGCTTATCACATGGCCTTAAGAACGTCATTTTAATCTTCTCATACCTCTCTAAATTTCTGAAAAGCTTCAAAGTTATTGATTTCATATCTTTGAAAGTCAAGACTTTATAAAAATTTGTTGAAATAATTTTTGATTCTAAATATGTTGGTATCTTTTCAACTTTTGAAATCTTTTCTGATGTTTCAAAACTTTGCTGACTATTTTCTTCAGATTATTTTATGAAGATAAATATTTA
>NC_046666.1:22370102-22390434 GCF_010883055.1 Belonocnema kinseyi
TGATTGGGCCAAAAAGTTTAAGAGTGGACGAGAAAGTGTGGAAAATGTGAGTCATAATCGACGTCCAAGATCAAGTGTCTCTGGCGATAACATTGGTGCAGTCCGTGACCTTATTGAAAGTGACAGGCGTTTCACTATTGATGAAATCGCTTTACAGGTGGGCATTAGCTATGGAAGCGCTCAAACAATCATTAAAAACCATCTTGGTTTCAAAAAAATCTGTGCCCGATGGGTCCCGATGTTATTGAACGAAGATCAAAAAAACATCCGACTGCGAATCAGTAAGAGACATCTGAATCGATTTCAGCGGGAGGGAGAGACTTTTTTGAAGCATATCGTGACATGTGATGAAACATGGGTGCATCATTACACTCCCGAGTCCAAGATGGCGAGTGAAGAATGGCGAAGGAAAGACGAAGCCGGTCCTGTGAAAGCCAAAGACCGTTTCTCAGCCGGTAAGGTCCTTGCGACCGTCTTTTTCGACTACAGAGGAGTGTTGCTCATTGATTTCCTACATGATCGACGTATGGTTAACGCTGCCTACTACTGCCAGCTGTTGGAGACAGCAAAAGCCGCTTACAGAAGAAAAAGACGCGGTAGACCCATCAGAAACGTCATCCTTCTTCATGACAATGCCAGGCCACATACGGCGGGTGAAACGAAACAAAAACTGGAGAATATGCATTGGGAAACCCTTGAGCATCCTCCATACAGCCCAGATTTATCACCATGTGACTATCATTTGTTTGCGCCCATGAAAGATGCACTTGGAGGATTGCGATTTGACAACGATCAAGATGTTGAGGAATTCGTGCGCAATTGGTTGATGACTCGACCTCAAAGTTTCTACGAGCAAGGAATTAACAAGCTTCCAAATCGCTGGAAAAAATGTGTAGAGCGTGCAGTAGACTACGTAGAAAAATAATCAATAGTATTTTTGTATAGTTTTATAAATAAATAAATATTAAAAAAGAATTCCGGTTAATATTTGATTCACCCTCGTAGATTAATTTTCTAAAAAATTGTTGAATTTAGAATCCAATAGGTCGAAGTATCTAAAGACCGAGTGTGTGTCTGTGTGTAAGGGTTTAGTCGACGTTTTGAACCTGCAGCTTTCAAGTCTATTCACTAATGATATCACTCACACTTGTACACACAGACGTCAAAACGTTGTATTTATTTATATTTTGTAAAAAATAAATTGTAGAAATCGGTTTTCATTCTAACGCTATTTTGTTGTTTTTATAGAAAACTATCAAGTAAATTAAAATACAGCAATACTCAAATTTGTGTATACTATACTTCTTTAAATAATTATGGAAAAATATTTTCAAAAATCTAATAACCTTCAGATCTGTGACATTTTATCGTTAAAGAAAAAGAAAAATGCGAATAACCACGAACAGACCGAGAATTTGCTATATGCACCCGATATATTCGGAATCAGGAAAAAATTCTACACAAGATGCAATCATCAAATCATGAGGGCCCAAAAGGAATAACAAAGTGCTCTTGGAAACCCGACTAACTGCAGAGTTGTTAACAAATCACGACTTATTCAACTGCGCATGTGTTGCGTATGGAAGGGAGAACACACGTTATTAGCCTAATATGCGCGCTTATTTGAAATGCTTCAAACTCACACTGTAGTCTAAAAGAGAGAGAGAGAGATTGTTCTAGGAACATTACACTTAAACGTAGTATTAGCCAATCAGTAAAGGGTCATGGCAGTAAATTAGGTCACCCTAAGCCTTGGGATCCATAATACATTGAGTTTTTATTATAATATCCAATTACGAGTTACTCGCTATATTATAAAGTGACTTTGGATAAAAAACATTTATTTTTATTTTACATTTTCTCAACAGATCCAATGACGTGTATGATTATCGTTTACATGCTCTAATGTAAAATAATTTAAGATTAGGCGAAGGCGGCCTACTGGAGTTTCCCTCTTTTCATCTGGGGTCAATTGGGTAATTGTTCCAGCTTGAACGTTTATTTTTACTTGCTATTTGTCACCAGTGGAATAAGTATATGCATACATTGCAGAAAAATGTTTAGTTGTCTCCAATATTGCAAATACGTCACCAGCAAATGTTGATAATACAATGTGTACTTGTCTTGGCATCGGTACATATTGATTCATTCCTCCGAATAATAAAAGTTGTTTGTCTTCATGAAAAGTGTATTTTCGAAGTTTGAATACCACATGAAATCTATAAGAACTCAAAATAAATTGAAACTCCTTCTAATTAATTGCAATAGATTGATAGTAGATTCAAAGGAATTAAAACCAAATTTAATAAAATTCAGAAAACCTTGGGTCCTCTGGTTTCATTTGTCAAAAGAAGCGAGTGAAATAATATTATTTTACAAAAGCTACTCTTGTGACTTAAAAAGTAATTCACCTATCACTGTGCTTTTTATGCCGGACTCTAAAACCACGCAAGATGTGGCGTATTGGAGCCTACTGTAATTTGCTCGATTTCATTTGTTGTCAGTGGGGTAATCGTGCCGCTTTCTATGTTGATTTTTGCCCGTGCGTTAAGTTTAATACTATGATTACAATAGAACTCGTCGGATCGGGACGGACTGGGTCTCCACTTTCGATCAGGCAGGTCGCAGAAATAAATCTAGCTACACCTCCTGGTAGTGACGTATCTTAAAATGTACAAGGCCCTAACATGTCAGCGGCCGTAACAAGCTGGTCAGTTTTCATGTATACAGCACTGACCTCCGTCGCATGGTGTCTGCTGCGTTTGTACACGCGTGCGCCTACCATTTACGGTCAGTGAAGAAGTTTACGAGTGGGGACCTCCCTCCGAGGATTTCGATGCGACGAGTTCCGATGCAACAGGTCCTACTGTATATTTATATATTCCAGCAAGCGTATTAGTACTCATCAATATTGCAAAGACGTCACCATCGTGTGTTGATAATGCAATTTGTTCTTGCGGTGGCAGGGTCCTATAGAGAATAAATTCTTGGACTACTTAAATTCGTTTATTCGCAGGAGAAGTGTATTTTTGAAATTCGGATTTCCTTTGAGGATATTTGGTTAAAATTAGGCGAATAAATTTAAGTTGGGCCAGTCCATATCCATGTCGGTCAGAAGAAGGAAGCTTGGTAGGTGAATCTATGGAAATGACAATAGGAGATCGAGACCTTGCCAGTTGAGCGGAGTAGGAAACGTTAAGGGAGAATAAGGTCTGGCAGGAGAAACCGAAATGACAGGAGGATGTTGTATGTCAGAAAAAGACAAAGCGGACGTGCCGCCACGAGTAACACCAGAAATAGAGGATCCATTAGGCAAGCAATCAAACTGTGAACTTAAATCTGCAAGGTGAAACTGAGGATTACATTTTTTTTCAAAAATATATGTTATTGTATCACTAATGATAATATAAACGAGCACTGAGCTATTACTTTCTATTCTCAGAATGAAGTTTTTTAGTAGTTTTTCTTTTTTTACTATATTATTTTGTGATTCTTATTATTGGGAGCGTGCATTAATTTTAAGGGATTTCTAAGTGATAGCATGCCGTATACTATATCGTCTTGTGGCATAACGTTGCTATATGGGCATTTCTACAGAACTTTTATGTTTGAAACTTTAAAAAAAATATAATACCTAACGAAAACTATGCATGATCGATTTTTACTTGACGGCGTGAATAGTCGCGATTAATTCCTCTTCATAAGACAAACAAACTAAAAATGTGAGAAATAAACAAAATTTGAAAGCGTAAATTTCGTAAAACAAAAAAGTACAAAATTGAATAATTAATGAAAGTTGGTCACATGCATTCATGGTCATGTAACTATTTGTAGCATGATGGCACATATGTAAGAGTTTTAGGTTCAATACACATATGTACCTTATATTTTCACAATTATTGATACATTGAAATCTTTGACAGCGCTCCTACGACATTTTTAAGATGTTTGAGAATTAACTGTATCACCAGCCTATTTTTAAAATTTTCATTTTCTAGTGACTTCCTTACTTCAGGGATAGCTCAGAAATTTTAGAAAACCCATTCAAAAAATTTTTTTATCATACCTGTCACTAAAAACGTTCAAATAACAGTTAAAATATTTATGTATGTGAAATGAAACCGTAAAAAGGCGCGCAATTGCAAATCTAAGAGTGCTGTGGAATTTCAAATATACATGTCAAAGCCCCAAAATGTGTCCTTAGTTTTCATTAGGTTAATTTTCATTAATAACCATTACATTGCAAAGAAGTTTCTGCATCGTGTGCTTAACGAACCCATCTCGGGCGATATTTATAGAAAATAAATAATGCGATTTCGCCAGGATTAGAGGGAAAAACGGCCGCAATACGAGCACAGACTACAATTACTTAATAGTCATTTTTTTCCATAAATTATGTCAATAATGAAACTCAGTTTCTTCAAGATAAGGTATTTTGTGATAGTCAATTATATTTTTACGAATAGTGCTACTATAAGCACATTCGCATAATTGTAGAGTAGTTTAAGGGGGTTCCTACTTTATTGGGTCAAAAAAATCTTTTTTTGGGGCATTTTCGGATAGATATATGTTTCAAAAATATACCTGGAAATTTCAAATCAAAATATAAAAAATTCCGAAAGTTATGGGCCATTGAATGGAGCGATGTCAAATGCACTGGGCGCGTCAGTGATATCGAAAGCTATGGAAATCATATGCATCATTCAAAAATTGTAATTTGTTTTAAAAAAATGCTTATAAAAATTGTTTAACCAAATGAATTTTGCAAATTTAATGGCAGATTTGAAATCATTGACCCCGAAAACATACGAAATGATGAATAAGTGTAATTATATCTCAAAAGTTCAACATAATTTTTTGCGTTTTTAGTGAAAAACTTTAAACCCGAATTTCTCAAAGCCACGTTTTCCGTGTTGGTGGAAGTCCCTCAAGGCGCAAAAATTGAGCAATCGCTATAAAA
This sequence comes from Belonocnema kinseyi, assembly GCF_010883055.1. Classification (NCBI taxonomy): domain Eukaryota; kingdom Metazoa; phylum Arthropoda; class Insecta; order Hymenoptera; family Cynipidae; genus Belonocnema; species Belonocnema kinseyi. The sequence continues at coordinate 22,375,063 of NC_046666.1, forward strand.
CTTTTTTGACATGTTCTCAGAAGGTGTCCGCATAAAGTAAAGACAATCATAAAAAAATATTGAAAATTGTTTGTTTAAAAAAATAATTAGTAGCAAAAAAGAGTGAAAAAATTCATTTTTTTTTTGTCAAAATCTCATAACTTCCTCATTTTAAAATTTTTTAATTAATTCTAGTCTACTTTGTGCGCTATAGTGTATAGATTAAGAAAATAGTTTGTAATAATCCATTTTGACTTCGTTAAGATTCAGAAGTTTAAGATGATTAATGAAGTATAGTTTGAAATTCATCAATTGAACCAATTATCACCATCAAGCTAAAAACCACAGTCTTGACGATCCTCATACTTTTAAATTAGTGAAAAAACTTATTTATACGTTGAAAACCGATGTTTTAAATTACGAATATAATTTTTTTCTAACATATTTTACTAACTAGAGGTATTAAATCAATAAATTATATATTAAATTTTAATTATAATTCTTACAGAATATTTCGTAACGTTATGTTTTTAAATTAATTTTTTTTCGAATAAAGAATTCATATGTTTGTTTAAGGATAAAACTATATTGTTGAAAATTAATTTTTTAAATTAAATTCCATTATTTCAAAATTCTTCTTCTTGTAAAAAATTAATCTTGCTTAGATCAAAAGGAACCTTTTGGTTACAACTTGAAATAATGGAAATTGTTTATCTTTCTGCGAATAATTTCGGCTTTATTGATTGAAAATTTAAATATTTGGTCTAAATTTCAAATTTTGTTAAAAATTTGTAGGTTTTGCTTAAAACTTTAACTATTTGGTTTTTAATGCAATTGCTTTGTTCCAATTACCTTTTTTGTTGTTGAAAAGTCCTCATTAAAATGGAAATTACATTTTATAAAATAGAATTTTTTTCGTAGAGGCAGTTGATGCAATAAATTCGTTTGATAAATATTTTGATATAGGAAAATAAATTGATAATTGAAAGGGATACAAAAAAAATGGGCGTACATATTATTATTCTCTTTAATTCATAAATATAAGAAGAGGATCACATTGATAATAGTAATTTATTTTTTAAATTTTGTTTCTCGCAGTGGGATTTTTTATTTAAATGCCTGAGACACTGACGACGGATGGGTACCATTTGAACCATTAAACATTAACATTTTATCATAATTTGTACTCCACAGGTACTTGTCATATTTTGAGAAGACTTCAGATCATTTCAAAGAGTGTAAATCAAAAATAAATTGATAGAATTCAGTAGATTTAAAGGGAATCGTAGAGATCTTGCCGCGAATCGGAAGGAATTTAGGAATATTCTGTTAAATTCCGAAATTCTTTGGTTGCCTGTTTAATTTACTAGAAAAAGCGGCTCAAGTGATATTTTTATTCAAACAAGTAACTACACTTGCTTTCTTTTCAAATATTGACTAAAACCGGACTTCATAAACAAAAGTGATGATAACTAATCACTTACCGACTACTATCATTTATATTCTTTATTCTGAAATAATATAAGATTGAGCGCCAGGGACCTACTGGAACTTCCTCTGATACATCTGCTGTCAACGGCATAATAGCACCTTTCTGAATGTTGATTATTATCCGTTTACTAATTTTGATATTACGAATGTGTTTATATATTCCAGCCAGAGTATCAATACTTCACAATATTTCGAAGGTTTCACCATTCAATATTGTTAATACAATTTGTTTTTAAGGTGGAACGCGCTTAAAGGGAGTGCAGGGCGACAATTGGAGCATGCAGGAACATCAGGCTCGACAAGGGAATTAGATTTGTTTGGAGAATAGATTTATAACACATTGAAATAAATAAAATGTACCTCTAGTGATTGTAACAAAATGTTGAAACTCCAATAAAATTTCAATTAATTCAGATAAATGAATGTGAATAGATCTGGTTAGTAAAAACCTTTCAAAATCCATATGAATTTAAGATAAATTACAAAGATTTTAAGGTGAATTAAAACAAACATTTTGTATAAAAAACAAATTCATTAATATTTATATTGATATATTCCAATTAGAGTGTCACTACTCGACAAAATTGCAAATACATCACAATCTGATGTTGATAATACAATTTGTTCTAAGGGTGGCACAGGCTTATATACATTGCATCCTGAGAGTACTTTAATTCATTTATTTGCAGGAAAAAGTGTATTATTGAAGTTTGAATTGTCGTCGCAAATTTATAGTGGGATTGAGGCGAATAAATTATAGCTGGAAAAGTCCATATCCATTTCCGTCCGAAAAAGGAAGCTTAGTTGGTGGACCTGTATCGATTACAGGAGCAGACGGGGACCTTTCGGGTTGAGAAGGTGCGACAGGAACAGGATACTTAAGCAGAGACTGAGGTCTGACAGGAGAAACACATCTGGCAGGAGGATGTTTTATGCCAAAATAATAAGAAAAAGATGGGGCGCCAAGAAGAACAACAGAAATAGGGCCATATGTTTTTTCTTTACTAATAATAATCTACTAATATAACCAGTTAAGTAATTAATTCTATTCGCAGCATGTCTTTGGTTTGTCATGCTGGTTTTGTGTTTAAAGTAAATATCTTTTTTTTGTGTTCAACTAAGTTCTTAGATAGATTCAAATGTCCTTTTACTCATAAAAGTATTAAAAGTTTATAAATTCAATCCGTCGATATTTGTCTGTTGGTTTAAAATTTTAATTTAATTATATATTTAATATTGTAATACATAAGACTTGATACAAGTCCCATGTTATTAATATTTCATAGAATTTTAATGAGAAACCATTACAATAAAAGGATAAAATTGCTTTATATTCAGGTACAGAAATAATTATTTGCGGAAAGTTTAGAAAATTTGTTTAAATAATAGGTATAGTATAGCATTATATTTACCAATGGAACTAAGAACTCAAATGGTTTTTTCTATATATTTTGGTGTTACAAGCATTCATTGCGATTCGAACTTAGACAAATGGAATCGGACTAAAATGGACAATGTGACGAAACTGATGAAAGAGAAGGATACATTTGCATTCAAGTAATTAAATTAAGTTTCTATTGGTTTCACTACTATGGTCTACAATTAATCTTAACTGCTTAGAAGGAGCGAATGCAACAGACCTGAAGCTTGCTAACGTTTTAGTCTGAATCATATATCGTAGCAGAATTTTTCTCGTACGTGGTGCTGTGTAATAAAAAAGCGTCTTTTCGAACTAAAACTATACAGAAGAGTTGAAAATTCATTACAAAATCGTATGGATTGACAAAAATCTGAAGTTGTGAAGATGAATGCAAACATTATAAGGAATTAGTACAAATGTATTATAAGAAAATATTATAAGTATGTACATTCTCCAATTGTAAAAAGTGATTTTGATAAAACATTCCACGAAATCGCCTCTTCGCCTGAATTCTCTGTGTTGTTGGTCACAGTAAATACATTTTTTCTGGAGATGCCATTTGATTTTATAAACAAAGCTTCAACATGTACAAAACCAAGTAATTTTCAAAGCGAGATTACTTAGGTCTCCCTTTTCCCAGGAAATCTGAGCGATGCACTATGTCCCTTTTTTCGATTTGTTCAAATTTGTGCAAACAGCGTTAAACCCTAAAAATTACCCACTGTGCAAGCATGTTTAACCCTTAAAAACTACGCCTGTGTGGTGAACACCATATCGGATTTAGGGAAACGTGCAAAGATGATCATGTTGAGGCCAGCCAAACGTTTCGCTTTCTCCGACGTTATGGAAAATGAACTTTATTTGAGTGCATTATTTTCTTCTTAATTTTTTTAAATTTGTGCAACCAATTTCAACCCCTAAAAACTACCCTCCGTACAGAAAACAGCATGGCGAGGCAAGCGAAACGTTTCATTAGCCTCGCCATGTTTTTTCCGCAAAGGATCTGTATCGGGTTCGAAGTTGGAGGCACAAATTTGAACAAATTAAGCTGAAAATAATGCGCCAATATAAACTTCATTTTCGATAATGTCGGAGAAAGCGAATCGTTTGCCTAGTCCCAACATGATGATTTTCGCACAGGGGGTAGCTCTAAGGGGTTCAAGCTGTTTGTTCAAATTTAAAAAAATTAAGACGAAAATAATGCACCCATGTAAATTTGATTTTGGATGATGTCAGGACCAGCAGTACGTTTCGCTGAATCCGATATGGTGTTTGCCACACAGGAGTCGTTTCTAAGGGTTAAACTTGATTGCACCAATTAGAAAAAATTAAGGCGAATATAAAATACCCATATAAAGCTTATTTTGGCCAAAGTTGGGACCAGCGAAACGTGTCGATAGTCCCGCTATGGTGTTTGCCTAACAGGGGGTTGATTTTAGTGGTTAAAGTTGGTTGCATGAATTTGAACAAATTATGATTAAAATATTGCACCCATAGAAAGCAGGGGATTGTTCTTAGGGATTGAAGCTGGTTGCACAAATTTGAACTCCCGGTGATGCACAAATTCTAATTTTGGTTGTAGAAATTTGAACAAATTCTGCACTAAACATTTGGCCGAAAAAAAGTTAAATTTGCGTAAGTGGTGGGGCCAGTGAAATGGTGCTTCCTTTAGACAGAACTTATATCCAAGGATGAACAAATCAAAACTTATAAAAATTTGTGAAGGCAGTCAAGAATGATCGATTCGTAAAAAAGGTATAAATCCATAAAAATATTTATATAACGAAAATAAGATTTTTAAAATTAATTTATTTCTGAAAAAGGATCTACTCTAGTCGCTCGACTGAGGATTGAAGCACTTAGCTTCCGATTGCCAGTCGATCAGTCCAGGTATATTTTTACCGCGGTGTAAATAAAAATCAACCTATCGATTAAGTGAATTTCTCAAATAACAGAAATACATAACGTCATTTTTAAGAAGATGGAAAATAATTATTATCAATTTGTGAATAGTTTTCTTTCTAAAAAAATATCTACTTGCGTCGATGCACTGTACCTCTGATTATAAAACAGATTCCAACAACCCTCTAACCTAAGAGTTTGATTTGAGTTATGTTCCACATGTTTTAAAAGTATTTTTGTCAATTAAAAATTATTATAAGTGAATGATTATCAACTTATAATAATTGCATTTGAAGAATATTTGTTGAGGACATTAAACAGAACTTTTTTATGTGTTTCTGCAAAAGACTGCCTGAGGCATTGCTGAAATTTCGGAACTTCGGTATCCATAAAACATTGGCTTTTCATTATTATTCGGAATTACATGTTACTCGTAATATTATAAAGTCGCTTTTAATAAAAAATGTTTATTTTTATTTTTACATTTTCTCGACTGATTCAATGACGTGTATAATTGTAGTTCACATTTTGTACTCTAAAATATTTTGAGATCGGACGAAGGCGGCCTACTGGAGTTGCCTTCATTTCATCTTGGGTTAATCTGGTAATCGTTTCACTTTGCATGTTCATTTTTACCCGATATTTGCTGCCAGTGGAAGAAATGTATGCATATATTCCAGCAAAATATTTCGTACTCTCCAATATTGCAAAGATGTCACCAGCAAATGTTGATAATACAATGTGTTCTTGTCTGGGCATCGGCAAATATCTACTTTTTCCTCCAAATAATAAAAGTTTTTGATCTTCAGGAAAAGTGTATTTTCGAAGTTCGAATATCTGGTGCGGATTTTTCACGGAAGTAAATAGGAGAAATGGCAGCTGGTCAAGTCCATATCCCTTTCCGTCAGAAGAAGGAAGCCTGGAAGGTGGATCTATGCACCTGGAAGTAGGATACATCGAGCTTGTACCAGGAGAAGGTTCGGCAGGAGAAGACGTGAGCGGAGAATGAAGTCTGGTAGGAGAAAAATTAAATCAGCACAATTTTTTTCTTCTTCCGCTCCAGGTCTTTTATGATTTTTGTAATGAGAAAAAATTTAACAACCTAACTAAATAATTACATCTAATCTTCTTAGAAATATTAGGAATATTTTTTTACTATACTGAAACCGTTAAAAATGTTAAAAAACGTCGTAATTGAATTTTAAAATAATTTGAATTGTTCTTAAAACTTAATGGATGTTCAGTGGAATTACAAACAAAAATATCAAAAAATCTTCCAGATTCTTGGTTAACCATGTTGGAAATTCTTTGGGCTATTTCAACATGTTTTTAAATATAGACTTAAATTTTATATCCCTTTTTTTATTTTCTAACTTTATTTTACAAAAAGCGTCAGAAAGAGTTGAAAATTTTTGATGATAAATAAAGAGCACGAAGAAAAGTGGGTTTGGTCGTAACCATTTATATTGATGAAAAAAGGAAAATGAACTATCTGACAATAACACTTTTTTAATTCATACAGGAATTTAGAACCAAAGCCATATTTCTTAGTGCTTTTTATTTATTATCTCAAATTTTCAAATCGATCTGGCGCTTCGTGTGAATATAATTTATGCGATAAAAAAAGTTTTGGTAAGGTAGACATCTGGTTAAGTAATCTACTCATCACATGGCCTTTGCAACGTTATTCATTCTCTGTAAGCCTCTCTAGAGTCTTAAAAAGCTTCTATGTTGATTTAAAATCTACAAAAATCTAGATTTTTCAACAATTATTTCAAATAATTTTTGGTTATAATTATATTCTTAATCTTTGGGAATCTTCCGGGATGTTTCAAAATTTGGTAAAATATTCTCCTAAAATTATTTTTGTCACGATAAAGAATCACTTTGAATGTATATAGAATCAAACCGAAGTGCCTATGATAAAGCCACTGAACGCGTGCGGGGCTCTAGAAGGATGGACGAACCCCTTTCCCTAGCTTCTCATGGGAACAACAATGACAACACCAAACATAGTTGTAGTAAGTGCTGTTCAAAACAACAGGACGCGCAGGGCTCCCGACAACGGATTGGCCAACAATGTCGACCAATCTAGAGCTGGGCGAGTCAATGAAAATGGATTCAATGCGATGGATCGGCAGGATCTCGCGACCTTTGGGTGGACGGAGCGACTGAATCACGACTTGCTAGAGTGCTACGATGCGAGTGTGGCCCCTGAAAGGGGTTACATGACACGGCTGCATGCTCTGTGGTGCAAGAAACACTCAGAGCTATCGCACTTTTCGCAGAAACGTCTACGAAACCATCCTGAACTACTCTGAAAAAGGGGCTATGTAAGCGGAACGCCTACTCTACCACAGCTTGAACAAGCCGGCAACAGAAAAAGAGAGGCATCCAATAGAGGAAGAGCGATGCTTTATGAACTCGAGAAACATCAACACCAAGGTTTCTCTCAAGCCTAAAGATCTGGCTAAAATGGATGACGAGCTTCGCGAACATTTCCCCGGAGAATCCGACCTGTGGGCTATCAATTATTGTGTGTATCATGCAGCGAGAGCTTTGGCCGATGCGAACCGTAAAATAAAACCAACGGTTGATCATAAGACCAAAGAAAAATGCATTAACTTGCCATAAAGATAGGCTGGGCAAGACAGTACGCGTCCCGCATTCAGGGTGTGATTGACTACATCACATCTGGCAGGAATTTTACCGCCAAGGTTCGAAAGTTCGCGCGCGAACTTCGGACCCGTTATCACACACTTAACAAGTCAAAGCTGCTGACCATCAGGCAGCATATTTTTAAGAGAATACAAATACTATCTAACGCTAAGAGAAGTCTAGAGCGAAGGGAGAGGTGGGTCAGAGAAAATCAACAGTTTCTCTCTGACCCATCTCGACTCTTCCAAGACCCTCCAGTTACTGTCGAACACCCACTTATGCCATAGGAGGTCGAAGTATTTTAGAGAGATTGCCCACCCATCACTACTGAGGAGGTGAAAAAAGTATCAAGAGGGATGAAGAACTATTCCGCACCGGCACCAGATTGTATCAAAACCTTCTGATGGAAGAAGTTTTCTTCAACCCATCAGCATTTAACCCGTATTTTCACCTCATATTTAAAGTCGGAAGTGCCGATTCCGGAGTGGTTGGTTGAATGGCACACAATAGTCCTGCGAAGAACGAGCTCATATCCCTTGATATCGGGACAAGAAAAGTTATGCACATGAACAAAAGCATGCATCTTAAGTCTTCCTTTCCGCGACTGTACATCCCACGCCGACAAGGTGGTCGCGGAATATTGAGTCTTGAATGTCTTCACAACAGAATTATTCTGGGTACAGCACATAGAGTTGCAAATGGAAGAGACCCTCTTCTTAAAATGGTCAGATACCACGAACAAGTGGGCAAAGGAGCGTTTCTGTACAAAGCAGCGGAGGAGGCTGCTGAAACACTCGGACTTAACTTTAGTATTAGGGGTGAGAAAAATGCATCGAATCTTATCTGTCTCGAGTACTCACTCCTGAAAGCCCGGATTTAGAAAGCACAAGGAAACACTTTCGTGAACAGCTCCTCGATAAGAGGATACACGGTATCTTCCACAAAAATGTGAGCTAACGTTAGCTTTCCTTAAATCACGCGGATTAAAGTCTGATACGGAGGGTTTCATTTTTGAATGCCGAGACGGTGTCATTTTTACCTTAACATACCGTCGCCACATTTTGAGCCAAGACATTCCTGATGAAAGCTGCAGGGCGTGCCATGCACACCCCGAGCATTTCGCTCACACACTATCTAGTTGTTTAAATCACGCGGGAACGACCTACATTCAAAGACACATTGCGGCACTAAGAGTGATTTATTACCATCTGCGTCACTCTCACGGCATTAACCTTAATATCGCTCCTCTAAATGCTCCTAGGGAAATCGAGTCAATTGTCGAGAATAGGAAGTGCCGCATATACTAGAACTTCATATTCTTGACAATTTTTTCTGTTGCTCACGTGAGGTCTGACATGGTTCTTCTTGACTTTGAGAAGCGAATCGACGTATTGATCCCGTTACAGACTGTAACCACCTATCTCACGGTCGTGAGACGTGGTTGTGGCTGTAATTTTACCGCGATTTCGCTGGGTGTTTGGTTTACCAGAGGCTTTTCTCGTTTGTCAAAAAAACATCACTTTTCGATGTATCTATACCATCAACGAAGTATAATGAATCTAGTCATAAATATTGTTGTACAGTCAATTCATTTTTATCTGTATAAATAAGATTAAATAGAATTAGTGAAGAAGAGTCACATAAAATCTGTAAGACAATTTTTTAGTCATTTTGGCTGTTAAAACATTTTAAATTTGGAAAAGTTCTCATAGAATACGCGCTTAATTATCTGGTGCTTGAACCGATACACCTGGGCCGTCGACTTACCATTTGTAGTCGATTTTGTTATTCACTATGTTTAAACTTTTATAAAGTTTTCACAGAATACGTTTTATACTACCTGGTACTGGATCCTGAGTACCCGGATCGTCGACACACTATTTTTCGTTATTTTTGCTGTTGAAACAACTTAAATTTTGAAAAAGTTCTAGTAGAATACGCATCAAAAGAAGGGACTAAAATAATATTATTATTTAGAAAAGTTACAGTTGTGACTCGAGAAGTACCTTACCTGTCACTGCGGTTTCTATACACGACTCTAAAACAATGCAAGATGCAGCGATTGGGGCCTACTGGAATGTCCTCTATTTCATCAGTTGTCATGGGGGTGACTGTGCCGCTTCTCATGTTGATTTTTGCCCGTGAGTTACGTTCAACACTATGATCATATCTATATATTCCAGCAAATATATTATTACTCGTCAATATTGCAAACACTTCACCATCGTGTGTTGATAATACAATTTGTTCTTGGGATGGCACTGGCCTATAGGCACGAAGTTCTACGAGTATTTTAATTCGCTTATCCGCAGGAAAAATGTATTTTCGAAGCTCGAATTTCCGGTGGGGATTTCGAGTTGAAATTAGACGAATAAATTTAAGTTGGTCCAGTCCATATTCATGTCCATCAGAAGAAGGAAGCCGGGTAGGTGGATCTATAAAGTTGGCAGAAAGAGACGTGGATCTTGCTTGTTGAGAAGGTTCGGCAGGACAGGGTGACCTTAATGTAGAATAAGGTCGAGCAGGAGTAACAGAACTGGTAGATGGATGTTCTATGTCAGAATAAAATGGAGCGCCATGAGAAATACCAGGAATAGGGGCCCCATTAGGCAAGCAATCAAACTGTAAAGTTAATTCTGAAAGATGAAACTGACGATTACATTTTGTTTTGAACTAAATGTTTTTCTATTACCAGTAATGATCTACAAGAGTACTGAGCTAGGACTTTGTACTTGCAGCGTTAAGCTGTTTTTTTCATGGTTTTTATATTATTTTTTGATTCCTAATATTTGGAGCGTGCATTAATTTTGAGGGATCTCTAAGAAATGACGTTACATGTACTATATCGCATCGTGGCATATGTTTATTATATGCATTTTGAAACCTCGTCTTCTGGCCGTATTTTTCATTAGGTTAGTTTTCATTACTTCGCAGTGCGCATATTACAGGTTACTCGATGAAGGCCCGTATCAAACGCAAGATGAGCTTGCTGAATCGTTGTGAGTTTATCGCTCAATCGTGTCTAGACGCTGACGTGCACTGGGAATGGTCCAAGAGCAAGCAAATTGTTTGTTGCACGAAGTGACGCTGTGGCTTAAGGCGCTTCATCAGACTTGAAACTTAGCCCATGTAGTACTCTGACAAGCTTTTCTCCAACAATTCTGAATTTTACGATTTCACGTTTCTAACATAGACTATAAATGCCTAAATACAGAACCTCTCAGAGCGCTTATTTCGAAAGATGACCTGGTTCTTGTTTTATTGCAATTAATTGAAAATTGATGCATTTCTTGCGCCTGGGAGGTAGCAAACTGCCACCATAAGTGTACTCATGGCGAACATAGTTCGCGGGCCCTCTGGGTGGCTATGGAACAGCGAGTGGTCTCGACTCTGGAGTGTCATTTTTTAGATGATGTTAATCCGTTCAATTTCTGTATACACCTTTTTCTCTCTTCTCCGATTGTACGACAAAAAATACTGAAAGAAGATGCTGCGCCCAAAATTGGAAACTGTTGCATGGGAAAAGTGAGGAATTTACATTTATTTTATTTCTATTTTCTTATTCATTTCATTTATTCATTAATTCATTAATTCACTCATTCATTTATTCATTTATTCATTTCATTATTTTAATTTGATGGTAACAAGTTTATATTGAAAACTTTGCAATCATAGAGAATCATAATTTTCCTACCTTTTTTCTTTAATCTTTATTTGTTTCAAATGCAACTGGTTGCGTCACAATAAATGTGTTGTTTTAGTCAGAATTGATGAACTATTTTGCTTCAAGATTCACATCATTTGGTTTAATTTGATTGCTTCTCATTCGAAAAATTAAAATATTCTTAACAGAAAGCGGAGAAGCCTTCTTTTTCGAGTTGGGGACCTAGTCATAGAATTATAAAATTAAATGGCACAATGTGTACTGTTTATACTATGTTAAAATTTAATAAAAATTATAAATATATTTCCAATCGATTTACAAGATTGAGTGTTTGCGAAATAATTCCATACTAATAAATTTTATTTTTAACACCCCCTCCCCCCAGCGCCCCATGTATGAGCCAGAAATAAAAAAACTACATTTTAACGTTCATTATTGTTAATTTTTAGCAAGTATCCGTCGTATTTTTTATACAAATAATTACTAGTGGACAATTTAAATATTTCCCATGTCTTTTTAATCAATTTTGAATTGCTTACAGGATTGTAAATTATTTAAACAATAATTTCATCCCAAGAAACGGAACAAAAAATAGTATTTTCTGATTGAAATGTAATGGTTTGTCATTCCTTGGAGTAGCACATTTTTCTAAAAACATTATATCATAATTTAAGCAATTATTTATTGCTTTTTTTCAAATTTCTGAACATTAAGCTAGAGGTTTCTATTTTTTCGAAATTGGTATACTATGCTACGTTTTGTTAAATAATTACATAATTTTGATACATTTTTTTAATGTTTAATGAATTTCTATTCGTTTAAACAATGCTAATTTGCTCAATCAGTTTGTTTACAATAACTCAGTAGTGTATTGCATGAATGTATAGTGTATACAAATAATAGATGATCCACCTTTTAATTTTTAAAGCAAATATAACTTCTTAAAATAATTAATTTTTAAAAAATACTTTTTTAATCGTATTTTCTGAGTCAAACATAATATTCAATGATATCGAGGACTAGTAAAATCTGCTAAAATCTCAATGTTATTGTATTTACGATTAATTATTTTTTTTTTTTCCAATTTATGTCAAATTAAGTATGGATGCTTTATATCAAGTAAACGACGTCAACAACAAACAGAAAACAGCAACATCTACAAAAAGTTGCTTAGAATAAAAATGTAGAAGAAGTGGACATCTCTGCCTCACTTCAATAAAATTTTGAAAATAAACAATGGATAATTGTTTAAATAATTACATTATGTTTTTAGAACAATTTTCTACTACAGACGATGACAAACAATTACATTTCAATCATAAAATATGACTCTTTTCTACATTTTTTTGGGATTACATAATTGTTTAAATAATTTGCATTTGCTTAAACCATTGGAAATTGTTTTAAAACTCATGGAAAATTCTATACTATTCCAATTAAAAGATTTTCAAATCTGGGCGCAGCATCTTTTTCTTTCAGTATTTTTTATCATACAATCGGAGAAGATAGAAAAAAGGTGTACATAGAAATTGAACGGATTACCCAATTTTCTTCTTTCTTTTTTTAATCATCTTATCGTTATATAATGAACCGAATGCACAATATTAAAATGAAATTACTTAATATTTGCTAATTTCTAATTTCTTCTAACCGACTTTAATCTATAACAATAGGAAAGTTGAGTGAGGCATGACAGGCACTTAATCTAAATTCTCGGCTCGATCCTAGGTTTGCTACTTGGTTTTGCTACTTCCTAGGCGCAAAAATGCATCAATTTACAATGAATTGCAATAAAACAAGAACCAGGCCATTTTTCGGAAAAAGCGCTCTAAAAGGTTCTGCATTTAGGCATTTATAGTCTGTGGTTAAAATATGAAATCATACAATTCAGAATTGTAGGAGAAAAACTTATCAGAGCAATACATGGGCTAATTTTCAAGCCTGAGGAAGCGCCTTAAATCGTGGGTTAAACCCAGCTAACCATCTACATCAATAACACAACCGAATATCCTTGGATCGAAGGTCATTCTCTTTATTTGGTGGGATCAGCAGAGTATAGTGTACTATAAGCTGCTCCTGCTTAAAAAAAGCATCTCTGGTGACCTTTATCAAAAATAACTAATGCAACTGAGCCGAGCTTCAAAGCAAAAATGGCCGCAGTATGAGCAAAGATACGATACAGTTACTTTTCTGCATGACAATGTTCGGCCCTGTGTTGCAAAATCTGTCAGAAGAAACTTGGATAAGCTGCAGTACGAAGTCCTACGCTACCCACCATATTTTTTACAGACAGCCCCGTCTGGTTCCCTTATCTTCCGATCCGTGACTTATAACCTGTGTGAGCAACGATTCACTTCTTATATAAATGCCAAAACATGGATTGATTTTTGAACTGGTAACCACTTTTATTCAATTAACTAGCAATTTTATTAAAAAGGCGCTTAAAATGAATGCACCCTCTTAAAACATCTTTAGGTTCTCTAGATTTTTATACTACATGCTTAAAGACTTATTACGATTACTCTAAAAATTACTTAATATTCATATTTGTCCTAGATTCAGATTTAATGATTATGATTCGCTCCAGGGTTAATGATCTGATTAATGAGCTGTTGTTAAGAATCTTGCAGGAAAACTCAACTATATTTGGAGATGATCTATCAAAGACAGAGATGGTATCCAAAGTAACATTAGTAACTAGTGCGCACATCGATAATAACAGTGTACCCTTTTCCAGAGGACCGAACGCTAAGCGCCCATGATCAGCGATTCGAACCAATCCTAGTAGCTTTAGCGACACAAGCAATATCTGTATACGAAACACGCATCAAAAAGAGGTCAGTAACATGTTCAGCCGAACCAATGACAATATGAGTCAACAACGTTGACTCACATAGCGCGCTTCTCAGAACGGGCAAACGCTAAACGCAGAAGATTTGAACTTGACTAAGAAATGACTTTTTCAAAGGCCTTTCACAAAAGAAATGACAGACAAACATGTTACTGACCACTTCTTGATGCATGTTTCGTATGCAGACATCGCTTGTGTCGCTAAATCTACTAGGATTGGTTCTACTTTCTGATCATGGGTGCTTAGCGTTCGGCCCTCTGGCAAAGGGTACACTGTTATTATCGATGTGCGCACTAGTTACTAATGTTACTTTGGATACCATTTCTGTCTTTAAAGAAGTAATTACTTAGTCAAGTTCAAATCTTGGGCGCTTAGCGTTTGAATGTTTCGATAAGCCCGCAATATAACTCATTGGTTTGGCTGAACATATTACTGACTACTTTCTGATGCGTGATTCTTATAGTGACATCGCTTTTGTCGCTAAAGTTACCAGGATTGGCTTTATTCGCTGATCTTGAGCGCTAAGCGTTCAACCCTCTTGCGAAGGGTAGAATGTTATTATCGGTACGTGCGCACTAGTTACTGATGTTACTTTGGGTACCATTTCTGTCTTTAAAGAAGTAATTACTTAGTCAAGTTCAAATCTTGGGCGCTTAGCGTTTGAATGTTTCGATAAGCCCGCAATATAACTCATTGGTTTGGCTGAACATATTACTGACTACTTTCTGATGCGTGATTCTTATAGTGACATCGCTTTTGTCGCTGAAGTTACCAGGATTGGTTTTATTCGCTGACCTTGAGCGCTAAGCGTTCAACCCTCTTGCGAAGGATAGCATGTTATTATCGGTATGTGTGCACTAGATACTAATGTTACTTTGGGTAACATTTCTGCCTTTAAAGAAGTGACTAATTAGTCAAGTTAAAAACTTAGGCGCTTAGCGTTTGATCGTTTTGAGAAGGACGCTATATGAGTTAACGATGTAGGCGAAAATATGACAGACCACGATCTTAACCGCGATTTCTATGTTGCCATCGCTTTTGTAACAAAATCTGTTGTCATTCGTTTTCTTCACTGATCTTGAGCGCTTAGCGTCGCATAGCTCTAAAACTATCCATTTTTTTGGATTTTTTTACGGGTATTTCATCCGGCACTTATAGCCTTAAAAATTACAGAGGTTCAGCTAAATCCACCAAAAGCTATAATCCCATACATTTAGTGCGGGGTCCTTTGATTTTTGGAAATTATTTTTTGAACTTGTATGAATGGGGAGTGTATGTGCATGAAAGACTGTGTTTGTGCAATTAGAGGGAAAATTTATTTTCACAGTAATGAACAATTTGATTTGCATTATTTTGAATTAATATTCTGGTATTTAATTAAACTATATATTTGGTCTGAAAAACTCA